>NC_039364.1:186655277-186955277 GCF_003573695.1 Papaver somniferum | reverse complement strand
ACCGTTCTATAACCTTGGCAGTTCTGCTCTCTACAAACTTGACATTTCAGTACCTTAAATTAGCCTTAAGTTCTTTACTGATAAGTTAGCATGGTATTCAACAATCCAGTTACAATTATATGTTTGATTATGCTAGATTGTATGTATTGAGTTCCGCACTCCTGGCAGTTTTACTTTTAAGAAGATTAACACGTACAATTTGGTTTAGCCTTAAGTATCTTCTAGTGAGGTATTGTCCACTGTTTCAGTGCAAATGTTTAGGCTGATATTTATTGCTACCGCAAATGATTTGTTTCATGTAGTTATGTTCCAGTGAAGTTGTTATGTTTTCTAACTTAGCTTCTACACGATTAAGGTATCTTTGGATTCGATAGGCAGGCAACGGAGCTTAAGGTTTGTTTTGAGAACTAAGGTGGGAACTTACATTACTCTTTCATAAGCAGGCAACGGAGCTCAGGTAATAATGTTGTTTTATCTTGTTTGTTCATTATTTTCTGTTTTTCTGTGGTTGTATCTGCAAGAAATCATAGAGAAACATCAATATGAACTTGCAGCTCAAAAATAATTTTACACTAGTGGTTTAAATGCTTCCAAGGAGGCTGAAGCATTGGCAGAGGATAGAGCGAACAGAGAGGTAAGTGTTTTAATACTTATCTTGAAAATGGTAAATTGTTTATAGTTGTGATTTATAATTGAAAATCTTTAACTTCTAGTGCTTCTGTGTGTGTCTTCTAACAGATGATAGCTTACTTTATTTCCTACTTTTAAGTGTTCTTTGGTCGCAGGCTAGTAGATGAGTGTGTTGCTATGAAATATTTAATTTGTAATGATTTGATTTCTCTAACTTTTTTAGTTCCAATGATTCAGTGGCTTCGGCGCCAACTTTATTTACTTCTTTCATTCTCACTCATATTTAATATGTCCTGCAAATAAAACTCAGCCACTGACATCTGGGTATCTTTTTTCAACTTCTAAATGTGCACTTCACAGTTTGTGGCCACATCCAATGGAAAATAGAACACTTCTGCAATGTGTTTATGTCTCAGTCAACTACAGGCATTCGATCGTTGTTAAAAGAGCATGTAAGTAGTGATATGTTTTGCTTTTTCTGATTGTTTTTCATTTATGAGTGTTGAAATGAAACTTTAACATCGTTCCTTTCACCCAGGTGCACAAGGTAGATTTATGTTATGAAAACTTGTCTTTGGATCAGTTGATTTGGAAGGTGAATCGTTACGCAATCTCTAACAAGTACTATCTGTGATATTATTGCAGAATTGGTGTTGCTATGGAAAAGCAGTGGAAGAATGAGCAGCATGGGAGGTATCAAAAGATAAGGGAGTATATTTAGTAGTAATGAAAACTCATGCTGAGGGAACATATCTATCGATCTCGTAGAGGTTAGTTTTGCTCTTCGTATATGGTTATCATGGCCATCAGAATCTAGATGCTCATCTAAGTTTTACAGAATATAGAGCTTGTATTCTTATACAATTTTTTTTTTTGATAAATTGCAGTCCACTTGAGCCTACATCGCAGTCTCGAGGTCCCGTGCGCAACTCTTTTTCCACCTTTTGTTCTCAGCCGAGGTGTTGGTTGGAAGGTTAATTGGATGATGCTCTGCTGCAGCAAGTTTGGAGCAGAAAGGTTGGAGAACAAGGAATTCCTTAGGTTGAAAAGCATCTGCAAATTTGGTTTGTAAGAACTGAACTTAGGTTGAAATTTTATTCGATGATAGAACAAACTTCAGTTAGATGAATTTGTGAACATAGGAATTTTTATGAACTGAACTTAGGATTCCTGTGTCTTCCCTTAGTTTTTGATACTTAGAAGAAAATTTGAGTAATTAGAAGAACAAAATTTGGTACTTAGAAGAATCGAGAAGGTCAGCTGAAGCAGCAGTAGCCAGCCGGGGAAATATCAATCCCTGGTAAGTACTTCACTTGGTTATATTTGTACTTTAAAGCTTAAGAGGCGTGGTTTCTGACCTTCAATTTATACTTGCGAGGTATTATGCTGGTAGGAAGTGAACTACAGCTGGATTGGCATCAACTTGTGTACCTGCTAGAATACCGGGTAAGTACTTAACTTGTATATTTCTAGATTCCATGTTTCTTACGGGACTCTTGTTTGTTGCGCGTGCGAGAGAGCTTATGGACTTTGGTTTGTTTCAGTACCAATTGCAATGATGGCCTGGATCAGTGGTTGCATTTTCACTTGAAGCTCCTGATGACTAAATCATGGGCTTGTTCTTATTACAAAACCACAGTAAGTATTTCTCATTGTTCTTCTCCCCAATTTATATTTTTTTGAAATTTTTTCTGCTTTTAACATAGGTTGGTATATATGCTTAGGAAGTTTAAACTTAGCAGATACTTTTCATCTATAACTTTATGCATGGATTTCAAACTTGAAGTCTTAAAATTTGAAGCTTCAAGTTGGTTTATCATCTCTAGCTGTGAACATAGAAAATTTGCAGTAAGTTTCTATGTACAGTCTAAGTTATATAAATTTGTGAACATAGGAATTTCTATGAACTGATACTTATGTGAATTTGTATACATTCCCCTACTATTTGATACTTATAATAATTTAAGTTCTATTTTGTATGAATCCTTTGTATTTATCCATTTGAATGTGATTAGAATTGATTGAATGGACATGAATTTGATTGAAAAAAAATAATGTTGATTGTGAAGGAGAAATGAAAGGTGTATGCAGGTGGTTATTTTGAATTCCGGTGTATTCCGGCCGAGAATGAGCTGCCGGTCAACCTTGACCTGGTCAAAATTGGTCATTGCTGACTGATTTTGACCAGGTCAAGGTTAACCGGCAGTAATTTTTTACTGTTGCAAAAAAATTCGTAACGGCTTCAGCTTGTTACAACGTTCTGTTACTAAATAAATTCGTAACGGCTCTAGCATGTTACGACAGTGCCACGTAGTAACGGCTCTTCGCTATTACAAGAGCCGTTACAAAAGAAAATCGTAACGGCTGTTGGGCCGTTACAAAAAATTTGTAGCACCCCTTTTCGTAACGGTCCTAAACAGTTACAACCCCGATTCGTAACGCTCAATAACCGTTTCGAATCGGAAAAAATGGTGTAGTGAAAATACATCGACAAGAGCTTCCTGAACACTGTTATGCTGCCAATATTCTATAGGTCATAGATCCATCATTCGTGTTAACGGAACCAAGTAGTGAGTTTAAGTTATTAGGGGAAGCTAAAGATGGTTTTGTGGCATGGCCGAAAGATAATTGTTCCATCTCTGATGACAAGGTTAGTTTCTTAGCTCTTTTGCTTTATTAATCAAGTATATAAATTGTTTTACGTAAATCAATCGTGTATTCAGTTTGATTAAAGAATAAGTACGAGATAGAAATATATTAACACCTAATGGAACATGAATGCCAGTGTAAATTAGAAAATTGATATTTGGTTACGGATTTTATTATGGGCGTCAGCTGTGAAAAATGGCGCGGCCTTCAGTGAAGTTGGCTTTATCACATTGTTGGAAAAATGAGTTTTGCCTGTCTCTTGTTGAGAATTCATATGACACACGAATAATTCATATGACAGACGAATTCGCCTTGGATTTAGAATATATATATATATATATATATATATATATATATATATATATATATATATATATATATATATATATATAATACATTTAATCTCTTGCTGCAGGAAACTCCACAACATGGAAAACCTCATAAGCAACCAGAACCAGTTTTAGATTTTGAGAAGAAATTGGACAGTGATAAACTGAATGAGGAGCACCTAGCAGTCAATCCACATTCGGGGAGTCATGCATGCAGCCTTTGAAAATCTTTCTCAGAAGACTAAAAAGGCGCAAAGAAGGTTATATGCACCAACTGTGCAGAAGGCATACCAACTTTCAGATAGGCAACAGAGGAAGACAAGGTTTGGCGCGTCGAGAATGTCACAACCTGATCCATTGCATGCAGAGACACCACCATCAAAAAAGTTGAAGAAAAACTGATGATTTTTGGATAAATGCTCTTTAATATTTTTTTTTTGCAAACTGTTAGACCAAAGCTCAACATTTTTTACTGTGTTATTAATAATAATATGAATTTTTGGCATATATGAATTTCAGATTTAACCACAATTTATAAAGTATATAAGAGAATTTGGATAGTGCCAGGTGGATGGTTTAGATGCTCCATATCTGAACGGCTTAGAGGCGTCACACGCGTAATATACACGCTTCGAGATTAATTGGCGTGGCTAAACATAACATAAAGACACATTAAGCAGATATAAATTGGCGTGGATAAATATCATATAAAGCCACGTTATATGGCGTGTCTATAGGTTCTTCAATGAACGGCTCACAACGTTACATGTGGACGGCGTAGGATGCGTATAATTTAACGGTCAATATTGCATCATCTAAAATGAGATCCAATGATTCCTAATACGGCCACGTGGATCAAGGTAATTGTAAATTGGCGTGGCTAAATATCACATATAGCCACGCTCTTTGAGGTGTGTCTATAAGAAATCAGTGAACGTCTCACAACTTTACATGTGGACGGTGAAGGATGCATATAATTGAACGGTCAATATTGCATCATCTTAAATGAGAACCAACGATTCCTAATACGACCATGTGGATCAAGGTAATTGTAAATTGGCGTGACTAAATAGCACATATAGCCACGCTATATGGGGCGTGTCTATATGATATCCAATCAACGGCTCACAACATTACATGTGGACGGTGAAGGATGCATATAATTTAACGGTCAATATTGCATCATCTTAAATGAGATCCAACGATTCGTAATACGGCTACGTGGACCAAGGTAATTGGAAATTGGCGTGGCTAAATATCACATATAGCCACGCTCTATTGGGCGTGTCTATAGGATATCCAATGAACGGTTCACAATGTTACATGTGGATGGTATTCAACGGTTCCTGATGCATCCACGTGGATGAAAGTAAGTGAAATTGGCGTGGCTAAAACATAACATATAACCACGTTAAACCTATATGGCGTGTCTATCGGATAACTAATGGATACGCCAAAAAGCAATTTGCGTGTCTAAAGTGAACCAAATAGGCACGCCAAAACGCAATTTGCGTGTCTATAGTGAGTCAAATAGCCACGCCAAAAAGCAATTTGCGTGTCTAAAGAGAACCAAATAGCCACGCCAAAAAGCAATTTGCGTGTCTATAGTGAATCAAATAGCCGCGCCAAAAGAAATTTGCGTGTCTATAGTGAACCAAATAGCCACGCCAAAACAATAAATCGTGTGTCTATAGAGTACCAATACTTAAGTTTTTGGGACCCTATATAGAAACGCCTATATGGCTCGTGCGTGTCTATTTCATGCAGAAATAGACACGCATGGAAGGCGTGGCTATAAGCTACCTAAAACAATGCCATGTTACCTAAAACCACGCAAGCAGAAGTCACGCCTAGTTCAAACCGAAGTGGCGTGACAAAACCCCTATGGACACGCCAATTTGGCGTGGCAAAAGGGTCTCTGTGTACTAGTGGAACTACAAAGACAACATCATCCTTCCACTTGAGGTTAGTAATACTGACTTGAACTTGTTTCATTCCTAACGTATCTTTCAAGTCGTGCTATATTGAACTTCGTAGATATGACATCGACATAATCTTGTATATAGTGTTAGTTGGTAGAACCGATCTTAACTCAGGTTATGTATCTTGGTATAATCGATCACAATGCCTAGACTTATGATTTGGTATGACCGGTCCTGGTAATTGGTGTAACCGAACCTAAGTAATCACCATGAGATGGTATGATTGATCCTTGTAATTGGTGTGACCGATCATAAGTGTTGTGTGGCCGATCCTTGTAATTGGTGTAACCGATCCTAGTGACTGGTGTGACCGATCACAAGCAGATACCATATTTAGGTATAAATGATCCTAGTGATTAGTATAACCGATCCAAACCCATGTATGTGACTTAGAATGACCGATCACAACTAACAATTGTGATTTGGTATAACCAATCACATAGTAGTCTTGGAATACTGGCAAACCAATTCTAAACTTGTTTGGAAGTGTGGTATAACCGATTCCAAGAAGCAAATGCATGTAAATAAGAAATGAGGATTTTCAGTGAAAAGATGTCAACATACTTTGAACATGAGCAGTAACTCTTATCATTTATTGTTCAAAGATATTCCTTGGTACTCAAGGTGATCTTGTGCCGAAATAAATTAAGAATCTTTGAATTAAGGTTTTTGATTTTATAAGCTTTAATTACCATCAATTAATGCATAGCTCTAGAGAATAAAAAATAGTAATGTGCATTTACTGATTGGAGACTTTCTATTGAGAGATTTCGAAAATATTGGACCAACATTTATTGGAATTATGAAAACCGAATTTTTCCATTCATTGCATATCTTGAGAATATTTTCGGTTTTGGAAATTCCTTGGTGTCCAAACATCCTTGGTCTATAAATACCTAAGTTTGCATTTCTAGAAAACTATCCTAAGAGCTAGGAAAACTTCATTTCTTGTGTGTTTCTGGTGGATCTGTCTATTCAGAGAGGAAAGTATCCATTAGGTGAAATCTCTTACGACCGCTCGTTTAAAGACTTCTGTGGGATCAAGAAGCTCTACGAGTACCGTTGGTGGGAAATTAGATAATTGTAGTGTTAACATACTGCATCTTCTCTTCTGATATGAGATTCACTCAGACTAGAACAAAGTGTCGACGGGATCTTTAGAACTATTGTTAGATCTATAGACATCTTGTGATAATCCATTGTTAACAGACTCCGTTCTGTGTGTGATTAATCACAAGAGATTCAAGTGGTGTGGTGCAGGTTTTGAAGATAAACGAAGATTTGAAGACGAAGAAGAATTCTTATTAGTTTTCGTATCTTGTGGATATAGTGCACAAACCTTGATCGGCTGCGATCCAACTAGAATCAGTTTATCTTTGATAGCTCTGATTGATTAGTTGCGTGAGATCGGCATTCTCCATATTTATCTTTGAGATGAGTGCAAATCAAGACTTGACTATTTCGGTAGTTATTGGATAGATTGATCTAACAAGACAAAGGAGTTTATTAGATTAAACATAAGAGACTTTGTAAACGACTCATCTTATCTTTAGCAAGATTGATTAGAGTGATTACCAAACATATTATTCCTTTGTTGTTTGGAATATGATCCAAAAGACTTGTTATTCACGTGTGTGACTCTAGATGTCGAAGGCGCATGGATATTGAGGGAACTAAGTAGCTAGGGGTAGTCTGCTTGGTCTCAACTATACAAAGTTGGTATTTGATTTTTTATAGCGGCTTAATTATGAGAGTATTCAAAACTGGACTAGGTCCCGGGGTTTTTCTGCATTTGCAGTTTCCTCGTTAACAAAATCTTGTTGTGCCATTTACTTTACTTTTCCGCATTATAATTGTTTTGTTATAATTAAAGTAAATTGCACTTTACGTTAACTCCGTAATACTTGATATTGATCCTATAAAGTTTCGGTTATTACCAAACATATTATCAAGTACACACTTTGTTGTCGTATTATCTGGATCTCGTATCCATAGACGATCATACGAAGTGTCGTATTGTCTCGACTTTGTCCATAGACGATCACATTCGGTAAAGGACTTATAGGTCGAAACAATGTGTTGTATTTGGGTAACCTCGTCTTTTCAATTGGTATCAGAGCAGGCGAACATGAAAAGATCTAACAATCTGTGTTTGGTGCGATCCAACCTATAAGAAATGAATTTGAGTTCTTATGAATTGATATTTGTTAATGTACCACCAATATTTGACGGAACATGCTATCTGTGGTGGAAATCTGCTATGAAATATTTTCTTCAATCACATGATTTTAATACTTGGATATTAGTCGTTGATGGGTATAATCGTCCGAAAATAGAAGGATCGGAAATTGAGTTTAAACGCTTAGCTGATTATACAAGTGAAGAAAAGACTCTTGGAAAGCAAAATTCAGATGGCTTGAATGCAATCATACATCTTGTTAGTCGAGATCTACAACATCATGTTTGTACATGTCAAACTTCTGAAGAAGCTTGGAATAATCTTCAGATCGTATTCGAAGGAAACTCATCAGAAAAGGAAGCTAGACTTTAAACTCTCACTTCTGATCGGGAAAAACTTTGTATGGATGAAAATGATACTTTGGATAATTTCATATTAAATTATCTGAGATTGTCAATGTCTCTTTCTCTCTTGGAAAGACTATTTCTGAAAAAGATATAGCGTGCAAGATTCTTAGATCGTTACCATCCAGATACGAAGCTAAGAAACATGCAATTATCGAAGCTGGTGATCTTTCCTCCTTATCAAGAAGTTATCTTGTGGGAAAAGTAAAGATTTTTTATCAGGAGTGTTTGTCAAAAAGAGAAGACACAAACTTGGATTTCAAAGTTATTAAAATTCCACCGACTCAGTGTCTTGAAAACTCCAATATCATGAAGCTTTAGATGATGGAGATGAAGTTGAATTAAATCACCATTTGTATCTTATTACTCAACATTTCAAGAAATTATTGAGACATCGGAAGAGAAATTTCCCTGTATCAAGAAGAAATCATTCTTCTATCCCAAAAACTAAAGATACATGGGATGATGATGATAATATTCCTCAATGCTACAAATGTCAAGGCTTTGATCATATTTCTCCAGATTGTCCCACCAAGGATATTCGATGTAAAAGAAATGCATATACTGCAACTCTTGATTATTCCTATGACGAGGACAATCAAGACTGTTTGTCAGATCATATTGCAACCATCGCAGAAATCTACGATTCTGAAATAAATCCAACTTTATATATATAAAAAGAGTTCATCTCTAATGTTTTTCAACAAGAGTTTCTTTGTCAATATATAAGAATTCAGTCTCTTGAATCTGAAATCAAAGGAATAAAATCATCGCTTGATCAAATCAGATTAAGTTTTCTAAATGATAAAGATAAACTTAACAAGCGTCTTATGAAAAACGAACTCTCTCTATGTTCTGAGAAAGAACAAGTATCTAAACTTATCAATGACATCAACTGTTGTCAAGATGAAATCAGAAAATTAAAAGTAGAGAATTCGAATGAGGAATACACTTGTCTGTTCTTGTAAATCAACCCTTGATGTGCATAGACCAAACATTAGTCACAAGAAAAGGTTGGATAAATCTATCGAACCTAAGGGTTGTAATCGGAATACATCTGGACCCTGTTTCCGATGCAGACAATGGGGGCATTATCAGAAACAATGTCCTAGTAATCTCACAAAGAGACAAACACCGTCGGTCTAAAAAGACAAGATCTAAGTCAAATACAAAAATCACTTCAGAGGATCAACTAAGGAAATTGAACGATGTGATTTTTAGACACCAAGATCTTGTCTCAAATTTGAGAAAATAACCTAACAGTTCAAAAGTAAAAGAATGTTAAATTGATAAGAATGTCGAAATTTCTAAGGAAAGAAAATTCAACAACCGAAAATTGATAACCAAACTTGGTTACGAAAAACATGTATCCTTATTATTTATTGATTGTAAACAATAAGGATATATGATTGTAAATATTTTAATAAAAATATATATTTTTAGTTAATGTAATTAAATGAAAAATATTCTCAAAGATTATGAGAAAAACTTCTATTATTTATAGGAGAATGAAATTTTCATTTCATTTTATAGAGATCTGATAAAATGTCTACCTCTAGCTGCAACTCTCACAAAGTTGAAAAAGTCTGGACCATATTGTTTCCTACCAAGAAACTTCATCTCGAAACTTCGGATGGTGATTCATACTCTGCTCCAGAGTTAATCATGATATTCCTAATTGAGAGATTTCATCCCTTAATGAAAATCTTCTCAAGAATCTTTCACTAAAACTAGATCTAATTTTATGTGAAGTACGAAACATGGAAAAGGATTTGCGAAAGGAAGTGAAGGGAGTCAATGACAATCTTATGAGTCGTAAATCAAGACTAGTGATCATTGAAGATGATTGGAATCCTTTGAGATCTCCTGATCTGACTCCAAAGCAAACTGAGAAACTCTGAGAGAGTTGAAAATACTTTTTAGATTAAATAGACATGAACATATTGATTTATCTCGATATCTTTGTGTGAGGTCTATATTGAATAAAACTATCAATTATTTATTAAAAAAATTATTATTTTATAATTTTTGTGTGATAGTTACCGATTACATAGTCTGTGAATGAATGCCTATATTTTTTCTATGTGTTTTCGGTTTATGAGATGTCTGATTTCGATTTTTATTAACCTTAAATATTCTACCTCATATGGTGAAACCCTTATGATTTGTGTGGCTTTTTGATTTAGAGGGATTAAGTTCTATCCATGTTGGTAAGCTTCATCAAAGGATCATAAGGTGTACCGATTGAAACTCATATGTGAAAAGTCACAATATGTTGAATCAATTTGTGTTTACAGGAGTTGTGTTTAGCATAACATATGTGTTTCAGGTTTTCAACTTTTGATATTGGGACGCATTAGTTAGAACCATTTCAACCTTTCTCTGTAAAGGTTGCTTTTGTTGTTGTTATTTTGTTCTTGCGAGAGGATGACGACACACAGAGGGAGAGTTCTTATTTGAACTTGCGCTTAATGATATATATTTCTGGGGAGTAGTGGATGCGGAAATTGAGGTAAAGAATTTATTAGATAATCATTTTTCCCGTTTAAGAAAAGTCTGCTTATGTTGCATATATTTTGCTTTTGCTTAAAAATATTTTGGTAAAATTGATATGTTTCATTATATGTGTATGGATTGTTTATGTGATTCAGTTGTTTCCGGCTAAGAAAATTTGTGTCAATTTATTTGGATTATTGTTTGGTATCTTATTTATTGTTGGGTATCAAGTGTTTTTGCTTAACGAAATTCGGTACAATTGCGGTGCTATAATGTTTATATTTGTTCAATTGCTTCCGGTTAAGAAAATAATTGTGCAAGTCAATTTATTTTGGTTTGTATATATTGTTCCAAACAAGATCGAATGGCTAATCAATGGTTCGCAGGAGAAGTAGAGTTTGTGGCTTAACAAAAATACGAGATCACTTGTTTAGTCCAATTGATTCCTGATAAGAGAAACTAAGTTAATTCTGATCTTAGTTAGAATTATTAATTGAAGCATTCGGTTATTCAAGTCTAATCGAATGCCTTGACAAGAAAAACTAGTTAACTAACCTAGTATTTGTCTTGTCTAAAGTGAAAGGTCTAAGTTATTGTCTGAATAATTAGCGCCTGATAAGAAAAATAAAGTTAATTTTGATCTTTATTTTGGTCTTATCGAAACAAGCGATTGTACATACACAATCGGTTGAACAAGGGAATTGAGTATCTTAGTTGAATTATGAACTATCAGAGAAAATTTCTTCGGGCAATTGTTTCCTTGATAACATATTGAAACTAAATTACTTTTGTAGTTTCATTTTTATTATTGGTTATCTAAAATGGTATGTGAAACCTTCATTCTTAAGTCTTAGGTTGTATACAAGTTTTATAGGTTTGTAAGATCCTTGTGGTTTGTCCTTTATTTGCTCGAACCTTTGTCATTTTGTGACAAAAAAGGAGAGAAATATATGGAGTAAAAAAGTGACTTTTAATCACTAGGAAAGGACAAACGTTATATCTAACGAATGAGTGAAGCATTGACTATAGGGGAAAAACTGAAAAAGTGGGGGGGGGGGGGGGGGTGGGGGTGGGCACACCCGCCCCCTTCTTTCGTTAGCATCTTATGGACCTCCAAAATACTTTCTAGAGAATCAACTAGACAGTCAGACTCAATGGTATATCAAAGAGTTTATATCTCAATCTCTCAATTTGATATATACTCAAGCAAATAGAAATCTGCGAGTCTTTATCAAATACTAGAGAGATAACTTGGATGGTACCAAAGACCAATATCCAAGTGTTAATCAATTTAAATCAACAACCAAAAGGTCAGATATTCTAATCTATTGAACAACGCACAACCTGTGATATTTCAATTATATAACAAAATATAATGCGGAAAAGAAATAACACAGACACCAAAATTTTGTTAACCAGGAAACCGCAAATGCAGAAAAACCCCGGGACCTAGTCCAGATTGAACACGCAATGTATTAAGCCGCTACAGACACTAGCCTACTCCAAATTAACTTTGGTGTAGACTGTAGTTGAACCCCAATCAATCTCACACTAATCCAAGGTATAGTTATGCTCCTACGTCTCTGATCCCAGCAGGATGCTACGTACTTGATTCCCTTAGTTGATCTCACCCACAACTAAGAGTTGCTACGACCCAAAGTCGAAGACTTTAATAAACAAATCTGTATCACACAGAAAAGTCTACGGTAATAGATAAATCCGCCTCCCACGAATATACCTACGAGTTTTGTTCCGTCTTTTGATAAATCAAGATGAACAGGAACCAATTGAGAAACCGGACTTATATTCCCGAAGAACAACCTAGTATTATCAATCACTTCACAATAATCTTAATCGACGCAGCGAAAAAAGATATTGTGGAATCACAAACGATGAGACGAAGCGTTTGTGATTTCTTTTATATCTTGCCTATCGGAGATATCAATCTCAAGCCAATTATTACAATTGTACTCGTACGATATAAACAGCAAGATCAGATCACACAACTACAAGAAAGTAGTATTGGTCTGGCTTCACAATCCCAATGAAGTCTTTAAGTCGTTAACCTGGTTTAGAAGAAGAAACCAAAGGTTAAAGGAGAATCGACTCTAGCTTAGCACAACTAGTATCACATAGAAGGTGTAGGGATTAGGTTTCCCAGTTGCTAGAGTTCTCCCTTATATAGTCTTTCAAATCAGGGTTTGCAATCAATGTTAGCTAGGTAACAGAGCATTCACTATTCACCGTTAGATGAAAACCTGATTAGATTGAAGCTAATATCTTTTAACCGTTAGATCGAAAACTAGCTTGTTACACACAAATGAAATGTACGTTTCTAGGCTTGTGTAACCGTACCCAAACTTGTACATTTGTTGGTTCAACAATAGTCAATCAAATGGTTAGCCATATGATCACTTTCATATCAACCATATTCTTCTTCACCAAAACTAGTTCACGTGACTCAAATGAACTAGTTAGAGAGTTTTTCAATTGCAAGGAAATCTTATGTAACTATACAAGACACAATCGAAGCAAAAACGATTCGATTCCCTCGAATCGGTTCATGAAATATATAGCCACGGTTTGCAATTTGCATTCCCTAGTTTATATAAGAATAAGTTCACAAACATCGTTTTTAGATATAACCTACTCAAGTTCGCGGACTGGGTTCGCGGACTTAAGTTCCCGAACAGAGTTCACAAACTCCAGCAGACTTTCTCGGGTCGAGAACTTCCGCCAGTTCGCGGACTTGGCTCACGCCACCATACCGGTTCTCTTGATCCACAAAGTTCGTAAACTTAGGTTCAAGGAATAAGTACTTATACATATATGTGTTTCCACAATAATTCTTATATCCTCCAATAGTTATATAATCTAAACTCTCATTTCAATCATTGAAACATTCTTAGAGGACGTTGATATTCTATAGTTTTTATTCACAAACTATTTTTCGTCAAAGTAAGCAATTTTCAAAGTGACTGAAACTTGTCATGACTTTCATCACTAGGTAAAGATGAACTTGGCTAAAGCGAAAGCTTACCAACACATATTCCGAGAAATAGATAGGCGAGACAAACTCGGCTCGAAATAGCAAATGTATATAATCTAAGTTTATATAGCAAAACGACTTTTGTCTCAAGATATGAGATAAATAGACTTTTGAGTGATAGATGAGTTCAAGTCTCCACATACCTTTTAGTCGATGAAGATCCACCGGTTCCTTGAGTAGTCCTTCGTCTTGTATGATGATTCCCATGGATTTCTTGAGATCAACTACACTTTCTATCCTATTCCGAGACCTTAGCTATAGTAGACTAGAAATCAAGACTTATAGTTTTGATCACTAACATTGACAAACATGCTTGAGATAGCAACTAGTTTATAGGTTCAACACAAATAGAATTAACATGCTTGACATACCAACGTACTAAGCAACACTTATCTCAATTTTAGTCTTGAGATATCAACTAGTTTATATATCTTCTGTGTGATACTAGTTGTGCTAACCAAAATTTAATTTATAGGTTTGCAAACTTAGCAAGTGGAAAACGTGTATTAATACCTTGGAAAGCCTAAGGGCACGTTTGGATTCGTTATTTCGGGTCGGGTTCTTGAACCGAACTAAATACTTGATGGCCAAGCAATGTAAACATATATAAGTCTTTTAAACGTTGCTTGAGATAGCAACACATGTGAGTTCGACCGAGCAATGCTCTAACAATATCCCCCTTTTTCAATTTTAGCGACAAAACTATCAATACATATGGAATACAAAAAATAAATAAATTAACTTTTGTAGCTCCTATTCCACATGTCTAATCTTCAACATTACTTGAAATCTTCGTCACTTCCAAGTACTCCAATGATCCCAAAGTTTGTAAGTTCAGCATCATCATTATTGAAAATCCGTAGCTATAACAACGAGAAAGCAAGAGTTCTCAATCATTGTTATACAGTGTCATAGTATCATGACACAGCGTCCAAGTTCAATTGTATCACAACTTCAACAACAATACTATGGTGATATGTATCACTCCCCCTTAGTCAATACTCCATCTCACATGGAAACCTCCCCCTTACATAATGATCCGAAAACCATATGTATTTGGAGTGTGAACTACATATTAATTCTCCCCCTTTTTGTCAATAAAATTGGCAAAGGTACAAGAACGGGATCCTAATGAAATTTACGAAAGAGATATTTCATGACCAAAAGAAAGAAACACATATCATCTAATTTAGATGCAATCATAGATCCGAAGCTAAATGCATTCATCAAGGAGTTTATAAAGATACAAGATAACCCCTGTAATATTCCACAGCCGCACTCCCCACAAAGATTTGAAAATTAAGCACAAGTTCAATTAAGAACTCTCCCCCATAAAATGTCGTTCACGAAAGAAAAACAAGAGCGACCTTAATTTCGAAAGAAAAGAAGGATTTCTTTGGACATAACAAATCACATACAAGTATGAATTTGAATCCAAAATACTCAATTAAATTAACCACAAGAAAACCCATGATTAATTCAATTGAAAAATACTCAACATAAGTGAACTTATGGAGACTAAAAAATATACAATTAGATTAATCACAAGAGAACCCATAATTAATCTAATCGAAATACACAACCAAACTAATCACAAAAGTAATCAATTTAATTGGTCATGCTCATCATAAGAAAACTTATGGAGCAACAACTAAATAACCAAACAAGATGATTAATTTAGATGAATGTGCTCGACATAAAGTATCTCGCGGAACTACAACTAAGTTAATCAAAATAATCAACTTGGCCGTTTTAGTGCTCAACATAAGACACTTATACGGAGCCTCACAGTAATACATAAAATATGGATCAGGGAAGATCAATGCTACGAAATACACAAGGATTCATTCTATTTTCCATCACTATTCGCATAACGACATTCAATAGACATAATCCTTGCAAACAAAAGATTTTAACCTATCTTCCATCAATAATTGACATAATAGGCTTAACTTTTGTATTTGTCAAAGGTCTATTCATTCTTTTAT
The DNA here is from genome assembly GCF_003573695.1 of Papaver somniferum. Taxonomy (NCBI): domain Eukaryota; kingdom Viridiplantae; phylum Streptophyta; class Magnoliopsida; order Ranunculales; family Papaveraceae; genus Papaver; species Papaver somniferum. Next base: position 186,939,571 of record NC_039364.1, on the reverse strand, counting down.
CAATACATGTATATCGACATACAAAAGACTTTACTTTTGACAAGGTATGGGACAATCATAGTTCACGGACGCAAACACACATATCCCATAACAATATTGCAATATATAAAACCATAAAGTTTAATACTGCAAAATCATCTTCCAAACACATTTAGAATTTAAATAAATAAATCTAAAAACATGAAGATGAAAACGTTGGACATAACTATGTGTAATCACAATAATGGCTATTCCAAACTCTAGTTATTCTTCTAAACAAAACAAGAAAAATAGAAGATTTACTAGGCAATAAGACCTTTGAAGAATTCTTTATCGTCCCCGAACTCCTTGTCGTCAACAGTCATTGGGACATAAGGTTCATTAAGGTAGGAGTTTATATAAATAAACCTTCTTGGCTGATGATGTCGAACCAGGGCCTTCTGAATCTCATGAGTCTTATACACAAAAGCATTTATTTGTTGAATCTCCTTTCGCATCTCCTTCAACTCTTCAAGAACATCATAAAACTTCTGAGAGTTTGAAGGAACGGCTCTTGGCTTCCTCACATTCCTTCACTTTCTTTTCAAGGTAGGAGATAACTGAGATTTCTCTTTTTCCTTCATGATTGATGGCTTAACAATCATATTAACATCTTTTCCATCAGAAGACATCACCCTTGGAGTGTCCATAACGTATGGGCTTGTGAGAGGAAATCACAAATTGAAATCAACAAGTAGTCTTGAGATAAAAAGAGGTTTTGAGGAAGGAAAAAGGAATGTAGGGTTTCGAAACCTTTAAACAGGTTCGTACACATCCAACTCACAACCCTATAAAGAGTAGAATTGTCGATAATAACCCTCCTTTGTTGATAGACAGGGAAGAACAAAAACTAAGAAAAGAAGAGAAAATTCCTAAAGCCTGAGAGGTACAAAATCATTGTCTCTTTTGATCAGGCACATGAGACAAGAAATCCAAAACAACACAATCAAGTTGCATTGTGGTGAACAACAATTTGTCCACCATTTTCCTCTTGAGAGGAATCGACAGACCTCTGTCTAACAAAACGACTCGACCACACTTTATTTTCTAATGGTCTTGTTTTATCCTTGGAAACTAACTTGTTAGACGAAAATAAAATCCTACATACTCAGCGATCTTCTGAGTAAGTTTAAGCTTATTTACTAATTGATTTGCTCTTCGTTGAAGTTTGTTGACGTGCCTAAATTGGTGTTTGTACTTGTAACACCTTGAAAGTCCATGACCCTTTAGAGAAAAATACGAGCACGTCAACCTAGGATAAAAGTCAGGCTTCTGAGATGTGCACGCAGCTAGACACATGGTGGAACCTGAAACATTACAAACAGAGTTTCCAAGAAATGAGTCAATTTTTTCTTCCAGATTAGTTGGGTTCTCTTCTGAAAGAATATCGAGATTGATGTATGTATTGCTATAGTTATCAAAATCAATATTTCACCAAGAAGTGCAACACTTGATTTCTCGTCTTCATTAGAATCATAGTTGTCAGACATTTCATCAAGAGTTGCAGCAAGACCTTTGTTCCCGGTGTATTTTCTACGATTTGGACACTCGTTTGCAAAATGACCAAATCCTTTACACTTAAAGCACTGAGGCACATCCACATCATCAGTTTCATATGTTTCCCTATTTTTAGGAGGAATACGATTGTGAGGTTTAACTGATGCTTTAGGCTTACTTCTGGAGAACCGTTTACTTCTCTTCAACAGAAGATCCCTAAACTGTCTTGTGATCATCGAGACCGACTTGTCAAGATCTTCATCTGATGAATCTGTCTCAGAGTGATTATCTTCAGAGATATACACTTTTTTACTCTTATCAAGTAATTTTGTGTCCTTTTGTGCTTTGAACGCAACATCCTTAGTTTTGGATGAATGTTCGTGATCAGAGATCTTAAGCTTCCCAACCAGCGTATTTCTGGAGAGATTATCAAGGTTATTTCCTTCAACGATGGCATGCTTCTTAGAGTCGTATCTAGATGGCAGCGATCTGAGAATTTTCATCACAATGTCCTTTTCAGGAATAGTCTTACCCAATGCAAAAGATGCATTAACAATTTCAGACACTTTGTGATTAAATTCTTCAAATGTATCTTCATCTGCCATACAAAGGTTTTCCCAATCGGAATTAAGGTTTTGAAGCCTAGCTTCCTTTTCACTGGAGTTACCTTCGAATACGGTTTCTAAGATATCCCACACATATTTAGACCTCGTGCAATTTGACACATGGTGTTGAAGATTTGGGGTAATAACATTTAAACCGTCGGAATTTTGCTTTGCAGTATTTATCTCGGCAGGGGTGTATTCACCAATATCCTTGGGAACGTTTACATCTCCAACTGCCACGACAGGGCATTATAATCATTAACAACATATACCCATGATGGAAAATCATGTGCTTGAAGAAAAGCTCGCACAACAATTTTCCACCACAAGTAATTAGAGCCATCGAAGACTGGTGGTACGTTTATTGAGATAACACCTCTGTGCATAGAGTCAAATTGCTGCAAACACAGAATTGTAAGGTCTTAAACGTGTTTGCATGCTCTGGTACCAATTGAAAAAGTGGGGGTACAACAACCACACCCAATATTTCGCTTAGCAATGTGTATGGAAAAACTCCAATATACTTTCTAGAGAATCAACTAGACAGTCAGACTCAATCTAGATAAAAAAGTATATCAAAGAGTTTATATCTCAATCTCTCGATTTGATATATACTCAAGCAAATAGAAATCTGCGAGTCTTTATCAAATACTAGAGAGATAAATTGGATGGTACCAAAGACCAATATCCAAGTGTCAATCAATTTAAATCAACAACCAAAAGGTCGGATATTCTAATTGATTGAACAAAGCACAACCTGTGACATTTCAATTATATAACAAAATATAATGCGGAAAAGAAATAACACAGACACCAGAATTTTGTTAACGAGGAACCCGCAAATGCAGAAAACCCCGGGACCTAGTTCAGATTGAACACACACTGTATTAAGCCGCTACAGACACTAGCCTACTCCAAATTAACTTCGGCCTGGACTGTAGTTGAACCCCAATCAATCTCACACTGATCCAAGGTACAGTTATGCTCCTACGTCTCTGATCCCAGCAGGATGCTACGTACTTGATTCCCTTAGCTGATCTCACCCACAACTAAGAGTTGCTACGACCCAAAGTCGGAGACTTTAATAAACAAATCTGTATCACACAGAAAAGTCTGCGGTAATAGATAAATCCGTCTATCACGAATATACCTACGAGTTTTGTTCCGTCTTTTGATAAATCAAGGAGAACAGGAACCAATTGATAAACCGGACTTATATTCCCGAAGAACAACCTAGTATTATCAATCACCTCACAATAATCTTAATCGACGCATCGAAAAAAGATATTGCGGAATCACAAACGATGAGACAAAGTGTGTGTGATTTCTTTTATATCTTGCCTATCGGAGATATCAATCTCAAGACAATTATTACAATTGTACTCGTACGATAGAAACAACAAGATCAGATCACACAACTACAAGAAAGTAGTATCGGTCTGGCTTCACAATCCCAATGAAGTCTTTAAGTTGTTAACCTGGTTTAGAAGAAGAAACGAAAGGTTAAAGGAGAATCGACTCTAGCTTAGCACAACTAGTATCACACATAAGGTGTGGGGATTAGGTTTCCCAGTTGTTAGAGTTCTCCCTTATATAGTCTTTCAAATCAGGGTTTGCAATCAATGTTAGCTTGGTAACAAAGCATTCAATATTCATCGTTAGATGAAAACATGATTAGATTCAAGCTAATATCTTTCAACCGTTAGATCGAAAACTAGCTTGTTACACACAAAATGAAATGCACGTTTCTAGGCTTGTGTAACCATACCCAAACTTGTACATTTGTTGGTTCAAAAATAGTTAACCAAATGGTTATCCATATGATCACTTTCATATCAACCATATTCTTCTTCACCATAACTAGTTCAAGTGACTCAAATTAACTAGTTAGAGAGTTATTCAATTGCAAGGAAATCTTATGTAACTACACAAGACACAATCGAAGCAAAAACGATTTGATTCACTCAAATCGGTTCATGAACTATATAGCCACGGTTTGCAATTTGATTCCTTAGTTTATATAAGAATAAGTTCACAAATATCATTTTTAGATATAACCTACTCAAGTTCGCGGACTGGGTTCGCGGACTTAAGTTCCCGGACGAAGTTCACAAACTCCAGCAGAATTTCTCGGGCCGAGAACTCCCGCCAGTTCGCGGACTGAGTTCGCGGACTTGGCTCACGCCACCATATCAGTTCTCTTGATCAACAAAGTTCGCAAACTTCGGTTCAAGGAATAAGGACTTATACATATATGTGTTTCCACAACAATGCTTATATCCTCCAATGGTTATATAATCTAAACTCTCATTTCAATCATTGAAATATTCTTAGAGGACGTTGATATTCTATAGTTGTTATTCACAAACTATTTTTCGTCAAAGTAAGCAATTTTCAAAGTGATTCAAACTTGTCATGACTTTCGTCACTAGGTAAAGATGAACTTGGCTAAAGTGAAAGCTTACCAACACATATTTCGAGAAATAGATAGGCGAGATAAACTCGGCTCGAAATAGCAAATGTGTATAATCTAAGTCTATATAGCAAAACGACTTTTGTCTCAAGATAGGATATAAATAGACTTTTGTGTGATAGATGAGTTCAAGGCTCCACATACCTTTTAGTCGATGAAGATCCACCGGTTCCTTGAGTAGTCCTTCGTCTTGTATGATGATTCCCATGGAGTTCTTAAGCTCAACTACACTTTCTATCCTAGTCCGAGACCTTAGCTATAGTAAACTAGAAATCAAGACTTATAGTTTTGATCACTAACATTGACAAAGATGCTTGAGATAGCAACGCATGCGAGTTCGACCGAGCAATGCTCTAACTGAAAAGGCGGGGGTCTAACAACACCACCCAGTATTTCGCTTAACAATCTGTATGGACTAATTCCGAAATACTTTGCTAGAGAATCAACTAGACAGTCATACTCAATCTAGATAAAAGTATCTCAAGGAGTTAATATCTCTCTCTTGATTTGATTTTTACTCAAGCTAAAAACAATAGCGAGTCTTCATCAAATACAAGGAATACTTGGACGGTACCAAAGACCAATGTCCAAGGATCAATCAATATCAATCAACAACCAAAGGTTGGATTTCCAATTGATGATCACGAACGCACAACCTATATTATTTAAATTATATAAAATATAATGCGGAAAAGAAATAACACAGACACCAGAAATTTTGTTAACGAGGAAACCACAAATGCAGAAAAACCCCGGGACCTAGTCCAGATTGAATACACACTTTATTAAGCCGCTACAGACACTAGCCTACTGCAAACTAACTTCAGACTGGACTATAGTTGAACCCCTATCAATCTCCCACTGATACAATGTACAATTGTACTCCTACGCCTCTGATCCCAGCAGAATACTGCGCACTTGATTCCCTTAGCTGATCTCACCCACAACCAAGAGTTGTTGTAACCCAAAATCACAGACTTGATAATAAACAGATCTGTCTCACACAGAAAAGTCTATAAGAGGATAAATCTGTCTCCCACAGATAAACCCTAGGTTTTGTTCCGTCTTTAGACATAAAATCAAGGTAACATGAACCAATTGATAATCTAGTCTTATATTCCCAAAGAACAGCCTAGATTAATCAATCACTTCTCTACAATCCTTCCTGACTACACAAGCGGATTGTCGAGGAATCACAAACAGTAAGACGAAGATGTTTGTGACTTCTTTATCTTGCCTATCGAAGAACTCTCATGATCTCAAGCCAATCAATCGATTGTACTCGTACGATAGAAGATGCAAGATCAGATCACACAACTACGATAAAGTAGTATCGGTCTGGCTTCACAATCCCAATGAAGTCTTTAAGTCGTTAACCTGATTTTAGAGAAGAAAATCAAAGGTTAATGGAGATCGACTCTAGCGGGCGCACTAGTAGCACACAAACGTGTGGGGATTAGTTTTGCACAATGCTAGATGTCTCCTTTATATAGCCTTCAAATCAGGGTTATGCCTTAGTTATAAAGCAATCCTTATTCACCGTTAGATGACAACCTGATTTAGATTCAAGCTAATATTTCTCAACCGTTAGATCGAAAACTTAGCTTGTCACACACACTCGGGTAGACGTTTACTGGGTTCGTGAAAACCATGCCCAAACGTGTACGTGTATGTTGGTTCAACATAGTAACCCAAAAGGTTAACCATATGAGCATTTCACATTAACCTTTTTCTTCTTCACCATAACTAGTTCAATTGACTCAAATGAACTAGTTAAAGAGTTGTTCAATTGCTATGAGATCTTATGTAACTACACAAGACACAATTGAAACAAAGATGATTCGATTCGATTGAATCGGCTCATGAACATTATAACCACGGTTTGCATAAAGCATTCCTTAGTAATTTAATGTTTCATGTTCAGAGCACATATTTAGATCATAACCTCTTAAGTGCACAAACAAGTTCGCGGACTTAAATTAATCGGTTGAATTTTCCAAACTCAGCAGAAATTCTCGGAAAGAGAACTTCCGCCAGTTCGCGGACTTACCGCACAAACGAGTTTTGGAAAATCCCAGCAGAAATTCTCGGTCGAGAACTTCCCACAGTTCGCGGACTTGGCAGTCCAATTCCACAATCCTTCCGATTGCTCTTGATCAACAAAGTTCGAAAACTTCGGTTCAAGGAGTACATGGTTGCGTAATCTAAACTCTCATTTCAATCATTGAGATATTCTCAGAGGACGCTACGTAGCTGTTATTCACAGACCGATTCACGTCAGAGCAATTCTCAAAGTGATTAAAACTTTTCATGACTTTCTTCACTAGGTGAAGATAAACTTGACCAAAGCGAAACGCTTTACCAACACACGATTTCGAGATAAAAGATAAGCAATGAATGCTCAGCTCGAAATGTCAAGTCTATATATCATACGACTTTTGTCTCATAAGAAGTAGGAGATAGAAGAGATAGACTTTTGAGTGATAGATAAGTTCAAGTCTCCACATACCTTTTTGTTGATGAAGTTCCACGGTTCCTTGTATAGATCTTCGTCGTTGTATGGTGAATCGCCATGAAGTCCTTGATCTCAACTAAACTTTTCTATCCTAGTCCGAGACTTAGCTATGTAGGCTAGAAATCAAGACTTATAGTTTTGATCACTAACATTGAAAAACATGCTTGAGATAGCAACGCATGCGAGGTTGACCGAGCTATGCTCTAACAATCTCCCCCTTTGTCAATTTTAGTGACAAAACTATTAATACATACGGAATACAAAAGAGATAAACTTTAGCGGCTCCTATTCCATAGTCTAATCTTCAACGTTCCTTGAAATATTCGTCCTTCCAAGTACTCCAATGATCCCAAAGGTTGTAAGTTTAGCACCATTTTTGTTGAAGATCCGTAGCTATAACAATGAGAGAAATCGAGATTCTCGATCATTATTATACATTATCATAGTATTATTATATAACATCAAAGACCAATTGTATCACGACTTTGATAATAATACTACGGTGATATGTATCACTCCCCCTTAGTCAATACTCCATCTCGATCATGGAAACCACTCCCCCTTACACAATGATCCAAAAACCATATGTATTTGTAGTGTGAACTACAATATTTCTCCCCCTTTTTGTCAATAAAATTGGCAAAGGTACAAGAATGGGATCATAATGAAAATTCCACAAGAGACATTTCATGACCAGAAGAAAAATACATACTTACTTAATTTAGATGCAATCTAATAGCCGAAGCTAACAACATTCAGCAAGGAGTTTTAAGATACAAGATAACCCCTATAAAATTCCACAGCCGCACTCCCTGCAAGATATTACCATTAAGCACAAGTTCAAAAGAACTCTCCCCCATTTGATGTCATTCCCGAGAGAACAACAAGAGCAACCTTAATTTCGAAAGAAAGGAAGGATTTTATATTGGACACCAAAAACCATAGAAATGATTTTCTATATCCAAAGCTCAACCAAATTAATCACAAGTAAACCCATGATTAATTCAATTGGAATACGCAACTAAATCAAACCACAAAAGTGATCAATTTAATTGAAAGTGCTCAACATAAGTAAACTCACGGAGCTACGACTAAGTCAATCACACGGAGATGACTAACTTAACCGTTCAAATACTCAGCATAAGGAAAACCTTATGGAATATATGACTACATTAACCAAAGAACATGATAGTGTAGCCTTTCATATACTCAACACAAGAACTTGTGGAATATATGAAAACTCAACTATATTAATTACAAGAGAACATATAATTAATCTAATTGGAAAACAAATAACCAAACTAATCACCGAAGTAATCAATTTAATTATTTTGGGCTCCACATAAAAGATCTTATGGAACCCCGACTAAGTTCATCATAGAATATGACAACCTTAACCATACATGTACTCAACATAAGAATGAAGACTTATGGAGTACTAACTAAATAACCAAACTAGTTGATTAATTTAGTTCCTAATGCTCGACATATAGCATCTTATGGAACAACCAACAAAGCCAAGGTAAATCGACTTAGTTGTAAGGTGCTCAACATAAGACACAAAATGGAGCCTTCACGGTAAAACATAATAAAATGGATCAATGAAGATCAATACCATGGATAACATACAAGGATCTATTCTATTTTCCATCATAACGACATAATAGACTTTATCCTTGTTGAACAAAATATTTTATCCTATTTTCCATCAAATTAATGATAACATAGGTTTAACTTTTGTATATGTCAAAAGTCCATTCGTCCTTTCATCAATATGAGTACCAACTATGAACGACTTTATTTTTGACAATCTGGGAAACATATATAGAAAATATTTTCATAACAAAAACAAAAATATTCAAGGCTAACCATAAAAGTTATTACAACCCATGAAGAGTTTAAACCAAGGTTTTAGAAAAACAAATATTAGCATCATATATTATAGAGATTACTCACTTTCATAATAGTGATCTCTCTCGATTTCATAGAAATTTTCTCCAAGGGCAGGTACATCAACTAAATCATACTCCATCTTTTCTTTAAGAACAGAAATTTATCTCTTGGCGCAAGCAAGCTTTTCTTTTGTTTCAGCAAGTTCAATTTGGAGAAGGTCCATCTCATCCGCATCAACAACAGGTGGATCTATAGGAGCATTTCTGACAGTTGAGGGCATCATCTTTTCAATGCTTGACCTTCTTCTCATTGATGGTCCTACGAGATTGGTTCCAATCATTTGAAGGTTGTAACTAGCACAGATTCTTGAAATGAGACAGGGAAGTCCAGGTTTTCTATTACTGCTTTGTTTAACATTGATCATAGAGTTGACAATCACTCCACATAAATCGATCTGCCTCCCTTCAACAATTAGATAGATAAACTTAGTAACATCCTTCGTCCAGCGGTTATTGTCAAAGGTGCTTTTCAACATATTTACCACAATTTCGCAGCAACCTTGAGATGAATACCTGCTCCTTGTACACAGACCTTACCATCATTTCGAATGAGATTCTGATTAAACAATAAGACAGAAAGGTCTTCTAAAGTTCGTCTTTCAGTTGGAGGAAAATGAGTGCCACCAATGGGTACTTGAACAAGTCTTGAGACAATTTCTCTGTTAACATCAATTACAGTTCCTCCCACCATGGTTTTGAAAGAGCCGTATACACGGTTCACATCATGAATATTTGCATAAAATTGTGCAACCAATTCACTATGAACATTACCCGAGGGTTCGTGCATTATTCCCCAATGATGATTACTAAACAAATTGTTAAAGTAGGGAATATCACCAATAGTTGGATAAAGAAAACGTTCGCGAATGGGTGTTTTTCTCACGAATTCAACATACAGTTCACGTGATGCACGGTTAAAGAATCTAACACTTAATTATAGGTCAACGATTCATCCCTGGGTTGATGACTAGAGCTACCAACTTGTCTAGTTCTTCTATAACTCATGATTGGAAGAAGAAGAAAAATCAAATAGGGGTAGAAGACTTACTCGGTTCGCGGTCTTGGACTAATGGTGAATCTCATACACAAACTCGAAACACAAAAAGAGATTCAACCCAAGGTGCACAAACTTCTTATGAAGACAGGGGTACTCACGGATTTTTGTTTGGTTCGTTTTCGAACTGAAGAAGCAAGGGAAGAAGGTGAAGTGACCGAGGGGAGGATTTTTCACTTTTTATGTGTTTAAACAAAACACTTGCCACGTTCGTGCACTGGACTCGTTTGTGAGACGGTTCCAACAGCAGCACGTGCGAGCGGCTTGTGTGGTTCCAAGGGCGTGTTTGGTTGTCCCTCATAACACCATGAGAGGGCATCATTCCAACAGCTCTTACCACTTGCAAGAACTAGATAACTCTAGAGTAAAATTCTTTCAAGATAATCAAAGAGTATAATCAGGGTCAAGAAATTTTTCAGATTTCTCTTTTTCCATCTTTTATGTCGAAGATTTTTTATGTTGCATAAAGAAAATTTTTTGAGAGAACAGAACACCCTCATTCCTTCATAGGGATTGATAATAGAATTATCTTGGTGGAAAAAATTAGGAATAGATCAATGAGCCCATTCACGCTTTGAGATGATATACTCAGATGTCTGAAATTTAAACTCCTCTTGTAGTTCTTTTAGTTTATCAAAACTAATTGGATTACACCAAGGAGGAGCATTGAATTTACTATTTACCATAACTTGATTTAGCCTATCAAGAGACTCATGTTCCTTCAGAACAAAAAGGTCAACATCAGAAGTTAGGCTTTCAAGTTTCATTTCAATCTCAGAAAACATTTCAGAGGATTTTAAAACTGGTGGAGGTTTAGACAAGGATTCTTCTACTGAAAAGATAAAATCAAACATGGAAGAAAATTCTTCAATCCCTGGATCTGGTGGTGTATTTATTGAGATATCACTTCTATCCATAGAGTCAGATCGCTACAAACACAGACTGATGAGGTCTTAAACGTGTTTGCCAGCTCTGATACCAATTGAAAAAGCGGGGGTCTAACAACACCACCCAATATTTCACTTAGCAATCTGTATGGACTAACTCCGAAATACTTTGCTAGAGAATCAACTAGACAGTCAGACTCAATCTAGATAAAAGTATCTCAAGAAGTTAATATCTCTCTCTTGATTTGATTTTTACTCAAGCTAAAAACAATAGCGAGTCTTTATCAAATACAAGGAATACTTGGACAGTACCAAAGACCAATGTCCAAGGATCAATCAATATCAATCAACAACCAAAGGTTGGATTTACAATTGATGATCACGAACACACAACCTGTATTATTTCAATTATATAAAATATAATGCGGAAAAGAAATAACACAGACACCAGAAATTTTGTTAACGAGGAAACCGCAAATGCAGAAAAACCCCGGGACCTAGTCCAGATTGATTACACACTGTATTAAGTCGCTACAGACACTAGCCTACTGCAAACTAACTTCGGACTGGACTATAGTTGAACCCCTATCAATCTCCCAATGATACAAGGTACAGTTGTACTCCTACGCCTCTGATCCCAGCAGGATACTGCACACTTGATTCCCTTAGCTGATCTCACCCACAAGCAAGAGTTGTTGTAACCCAAAATCACAGACTTAATAATAAACAGATCTGTCTCACACATAAAAGTCTATAAGAGGATAAATTTGTCTCCCAAAGATAAACCCTAGGTTTTGTTCCGTCTTTAGATATAAAATCAAGGTAACATGAACCAATTGATAATACGGTCTTATATTCCCGAAGAACAACCTAGATTAATCAATCACCTCTCTACAATCCTTCCTGACTACACAAGAGGATTGTCGAGGAATCACAAATAGTGAGACGAAGCTGTTTGTGACTTCTTTATCTTGCCTATCGGAGAACTCTCACGATCTCAAGCCAATCAATTGATTTTACTTGTACGATAGAAGATGCAAGATCAGATCACACAACTACGATAAAGTAGTATCGGTCTGGCTTCATAATCCCAATGAAGTCTTTAAGTCGTTAACCTGATTTTAGAGAAGAAAATCAAAGGTTAATGGAGATTGACTCTAGCGGGCGCACTAGTAGCACACAGACGTGTGGGGATTAGTTTTGCATAATGCTAGATGTCTCCTTTATATAGCCTTCAAATCAGGGCTTTGCCTAGAAATCCTTATTCACTGTTAGATAAAAACCTGATTTAAATTCAAGCTAATATTTCTCAACCGTTAGATCGAAAACTTAGCTTGTCACACACACTCGGGTAGACGTTTACTGGGCTCGTGAAAACCATGCCCAAACGTGTACGTGTATGTTGGTTCAACATAGTAACCCAAAAGGTTAACCATATGAGCATTTCATATTAACCTTGTTCTTCTTCACCATAACTAGTTCAATTAACTCAAATGAACTAGTTAAAGAGTTGTTCAATTGCTATAAGACCTTATGTAACTACACAAGACACAATTGAAACAAAGATGATTCGATTCGGTTGAATCGGCTCATGAAAATTATAGCCACGGTTTGCATAAAGAATTCCTTAGTAATTTAATGGTCCATGTTCAGATCACATCTTTAGATCATAACCTCTTAAGTTCACAAACAAGTTCGCGGACTTAAGTTAATCGGTTGAGTTTTCCAAACTCAGTAGAAATTTTCGGAAAGAGAACTTTCTCCAGTTCACGGACTGGGTTCGCGGACTGAGTTCGAGGACTTAGCACACAAACGAGTTTTGGAAAATCCCAGCATAAATTCACGGTCGAGAACTTCCGACAGTTCGCGGACTGATTATGCGAACTAGGTTCGCGGACTTGGCAAGCCAACTCCACAATCCTCCCGATTTCTCTTGATCAACAAAGTTCGAAAACTTCGGTTCAAGGAATACATGGTTATGTAATCTAAACTCTCATTTCAGTCATTGAGACATTCTCAGAGGACGCTATGTGGCCGTTATTCACAGACCGATTCACGTCAGAGCAATTCTCAAAGTGATTGAAACTTTTCATGACTTTCGTCACTAGGTGAAGATAAACTTGATCAAAGCGAAACGCTTTACCAACACACGATTTCGAGATAAAAGATAAGCAATGAATGCTCATCTCGAAATGTCAAATGTGTATTTTCTAGTCTATATAGCATACGACTTTTGTCTCATAAGAAGTAGGAGATAGAAGAGATAGACTTTTGAGTGATAGATAAGTTCAAGTCTCCACATACCTTTTTGTTGATGAAGTTCCACGGTTCCTTGTATAGATCTTCGTCGTTGTATGATGAATCTCCATGAAGTCCTTGAGCTCAACTAAACTTTTCTATCCTAGTCTGAGACTTAGCTATGTAGGCTAGAAATCAAGACTTATAGTTTTGATCACTAACATTGACAAACATGCTTGAGATAGCAACACATGCGAGGTTGACCGAGCTATGCTCTAACACTAACAGAAACATATCATATTGTTGTGTAGTAATACTTACTACAAAAGGGGAATAACAAAGATGTTCGGATTGAATATTTACCTATCTTTCCTTTAGGGGGAGTAAAAGCTTTTGTTATTCAAATGTCAACAACGACATATATTGATTGAATATATGCAGATTATTATGTTGTTGAAACGTGGAATAAAGCGTATGAAGAATGAGTTCTTTTGTAATTCGTTTAGCTCCATATGTAATAAGAGTTTTGTCACTAAAATTGACAAAGGGGGAGATTATTAGAGCATAGCTCGGTTGAACTCACCAAGCGTTGGTATGTCAAGTTTGGTTGTCATATTTTAGTATCAAAACTCATCTAGAGTCGCTTGATTAAATACTAGATTCGACTTCATTTAGGTTAGACTAGAAAGTCTAGTAATGTTGAGACATACAAGTATTACTCTGAAGACCTGAAGAATGTGAAGAAGTAACGAACTACAATGACGACATCATCCTTCCGCTTGAGGTTAGTAATACTGACTTGAACTTGTTTCATTCCTAACGTATCTTTCAAGTCGTGTTATATTAAAAACATAACTACGAAGCTGTATATACTGTATATATTTTATATTATACTCTAGTAATGTGACATGATCATAATAATATGATCATAGTATTAAGGAATTAGACTACGAAGTAGAACGCTTATCTTTTGAACTTCTTATATATGACATCGACATAATCTTGTATATAATATTATGATTATGTGAATGGGTTATGGTGAAGGTTTCATCCTAGGAAACAATGTCTTAATTTTTTTTAAAGAAAGTACATTCATGAACTTGTTTTGTGAATCGAAAGGGAAATCAATAGGATTATTGGTCTTGCTATTCATTGCATATCTTTGGATGACCAATATGTGTGAGTTGGTAGAATCGATCTTAACTCAGGTTGTGTATCTTGGTATAACCGATGGTAATTGGTGTAACCGATCCTAAGTAATCACCATGAGATGGTATGATCGATCCTTTTAATTGGTGTGACCGATCCTAGTAATTGGTGTGACCGATCATAAGTGTTGTGTGGCCGATCCTTGTAATTGGTGTAACCTATCCTAGTGATTGGTGTGACCGATCACAAGCAGATACCATATTTAGGTATAACCGATCCTAATGATCGGTATAACCAATCTGAACCCATGTATGTGACTTAGAAGACCGATCACAAGTATCCATTGTGATTTGGTATAACCAATCACATAATAGTCTTGGAATACTGGCAAACCAATTCTAAACTTGTTTGGAAGTGTGGTATAACCGATTCCAAGAAGCAAATCCATGTAAATATGAAATAAGGATTTGTAGTGAAAATATGTCAACATACTATGAACATGAGAAGTAACTCTTATAATTTATTGTTCAAAGATATTCCTTGGTACTCAAGGTGATCCTGTGCCGAAATAAATTAATAATCTTTTAATTAAGGTTTTTGATTTTATATGCTTTAATTACCAGCAATTAATGCATAGATTTAGAGGATAAAAATTAGTAATGCGCATTTACTAATTGGAGATTTTCTATTGAGAGATTTCAGAAATATTGGACCAACATTTATTGGAATTATGAAAACCGAATTTTTCCATTCATTGCATATCTCGAGCATATTTTCGGGTTTGGAAATTCCTTGGTGTCCAAACATCCTTGGTCTATAAATACCTAAGTTTGCATTTCTATCAAACCATTCTAAGCGCCAGGAAAACTTCATTTATTGTTGTTTCTGGTGGCGCCGTCTATTTCGGAGAGGAAAGTATCTTAATTAGGTGAAATCTCTTACGACCGGTCGTTTAGAGACTTATGTGGGATCAAGAAGCTCTACGAGTACCGTTGGTGGGAAATTAGATAATTGTAGTGTTATTAGTTTTCGATTGATTTGATTGACTAACGATTGTTGAAACTTTGATTGAACCTAGCTTGTTTATTCTTGAGAATCTTCTCTTCTCATATAAGATTCACTCAAACTCGATCAAAGTATCGACGGGATCTTTAGAACTGTCGTTAGATCTAAATACATCTTGTGATAATCCATTGTTAACAGACTCCGTTCTGTGCGTGATTAATTACAAGAGATTCAAGTGGTGTTGTGCAGGTTTTGAAGATAAAAGAAGATTTTAATACGAAATAGAATTTTTAATTAGTTTTCGTATCTTGTGGGTTTAGTGCACAAACCTTGATCGGATGGGATCTAACTAGAATCAGTTTATCTTTGATATATCTGATTGATTAGTTACGTGAGATCGGCATTTTCTATATTTCTCTTTTAGATCTATATTGATTGAGTGTGAATCTATACATGACTATTTCTTTAGTTAAAGTTAGATTGATCTAACCAGATAAAGGAGTTTATTAGATTAAACGGAAGAGTCTTGGTCAACGACTCATCTATATCTTTAGCAAGATTGATAAGAGTGGTTACCAAACAGATTCTTCCTTTAATGTTTGAAATACGATCCAAAGGACTTGCTATTCACGTGCGTGACTCTAGAAGACGAAGGCGCGGGGATACTGAGGGAACTAAGTAGCTAGGGGTAGTCTGCTTGGTCTCAACTATACGAAGTTGGTATTGGATTTTGTATAGCGGCTTAATTCTGAGATTATTCAAAATTGGACTAGGTCCCGGGGGTTTTCTGCATTTGCGGTCTCCTCGTTAACAAAATCTTGCTGTGTCTTTTACTTTGATTTTCGCATTATAATTGTTATTCTAATTAAGTAAAATACACAAGTACGTTAACTCCGTAATACATGATAGTGATCCTATAGAGTTTGGTTATTAGCGAACCTATTATCAAGTAACACACATTGTTGTTGTATTGTCTCAATCTTGTATCCATACTTAATCACACAAGTTATCTTAGTGTAGTATTGTCTCGACTTTGTCCATAGACGATCACATTCGGTAGAGGACTTATGGGTTGAAACAAAAATATTGTGGTGTATTTATATACCATCGTCTTTTCATATTCATTTTCTTCGCTTGAAGCATTCTGGTGATGTCAGTAGCAGCAGATGGACTAAGGTTATGACTGAAGCTTATACTGGATTTTTGACAATTGAGCAATTGACCATAGCTCGAGCTGAAGGTCTGGAAAATACATCGTAGACTTATGATATTTTCCAGATTAGCTTTGACAAATATTAAACAGTCATCGGCAAATAATAAATATCTTATTGGAGGTATCCTGCTCGCAATTTTAATACCACTTAATTATAGCTTTAGAATACTCAACTATTATTATTGCTCTTGATAAAGATTCCATTGCCACAATGAATATATATGGAGAGATTGGATCGCCTTGTCGTATACCACGAGTAGGTTGGAATGGCTTACATGGTGACTTATTAAGAATCATTGAGGTTTTAGTGGTTGAAATACACTGAAAAATATGTGAACACCATTTTTCTCCAAATCCTATTCTTTTCATAACTTCTATAATAAAGCTCTATTCTAGTCCATCGAATGCTTTCGACATGTCTAATTTTAGAGTTAAGTAACTTTTCTTTTTTTCTTTCTCTTCAATATATGAATAATCCCATGAGCTAGTGAGATGTTATAAGTATTAAGCCTACCAGGGACATATGCCGACTGAAGTGGTGAGATGACTTTATTTAGAACCTGCTTCATTCTCCGTGCCATAAGCTTCGAGATGAGAGTATAAGTGCTTTCGACATGTCTAGTTTTAGAGTTAAGTAACTTTTCTTTTTTTCTTTCTCTTGAATATAAGAATATGAGCTAGTGAGATGTTATAAGTATTAAGCCTACCATGGACATATGCCGACTGAAGTGGTGAGGTGACTTTATTTAGAACCTGCTTCATTCTTCGTTCCATAAGCTTCGAGATGAGCGTATAAGATGTATTGCAGAGTGTTATAGGCATGTAATCTGCTGGAGACCTATGTGTCTTGAATTTTGGAACCATCATTAATCTTGTTTGATTCAATTTCTTGCTGATAAATCCACTGCTGAAAAAATTCTAAACCATGCAACTGTATCATCTCTAACAATATCCCATTTTTTCAAGTAAAATCCTGGAGGAAAACCATCAGGACGCGGAGCTTTCCACGGGTCCATACTCTTCAGACTTTCAAAATTTCCAGCTTTCGTAGGTACTACAGTGAGTTTTTCATTTTCCTGTGGTGTGATGACCATACTAATGTGTTGTAGGAATTCTTCATCCAAAGTAAGAGATGATGAGGTACTGATTTCTTGAAAATTGTCACTTAGCAAATGAGATAATATTTCTTTGTCAGAGCACCAAACACTATCTTTATCTTGTAATACATCTATTATTTTTCTTGATCTTCTTAGATTATCATTGGCATGATGATATTAGTGTTGCGGTCAACTTCCTTGAAGAATTTTTCTTTGTTTTTCTGCATCAAGAAATCCCTTTTAAGCTCCTTTCATTTATCAACTTCCTTCTCGAGCTTCAGGATATATGATGTGTTGTCATAGTGGGAAGATGAATGATGAAGCTCATCAAATTGAGAATATAAATCTTTGATATTGGAATCAATATTGTCGAATAACGTTCTGTTCCAAACTCCGGGGACTTTCCTAGTGACCTTGAGTTTGTGATTCATATTATGAGCAGAATTACTTTGAATACTTGCACTCCAAGCTTGCATGAGTTGATATTTACATGAGTTGTCTTTCAAACAACAAATAAAGAACTTTCTTCTACTCGTGTTATTGTCAGGTTTATACAGTTTTAAACAGATTGGGGTATAATCAGAAGCAAGATGGGTCAAATGAGTAAGATTTGAGTTCGGGAAATATATAATCCAAGCATCATTAATGCCCTATCTAACCTATACTTATATCTTCAGGTGTCATGCTTATTGCTAGACTAGGTAAACGATTTATCATTATAGATTAAATCAATTAAACCAACGTCATTAATGCATTGTACTATAGATGGAGATATAGAACTAAAAGCACTATTTTTATTTAATATGTCAGTAGGATCAAGTACAACATTTAAGTCACAATCAATACCCATGGTTGATTTATCTCTAAACCTATGTCTTTTATGAAATTCCATTAGGTTTTCTTATCCTATGGCTTGCTAGAGCCATATACATAAGATATGAGTCATTCAAGTTTATAAGCATCATGTCTCACAAGACAATGAAATATTATACTAGAACAATAGAAAATATCAAACTCAAAGCCATCTTTCCAAAGTAAAAAAAGCCCTCCATACAAACCTATAGATGGCTCAAATATCGAGTTAGAATAATCCAAACCTTTTGAAAGTCTTAGAATTTTATTACAAATGATTTTTGTTTCTTGTATAAAGATAATATCTGGATTATGGGTTTTGGCAAGGTTCTATATGTGGTTTATAGTCTCAATATCATTGAAGCATGGCAACTCCATGTAATAATTTCCATAATGAAAAAATTATAGTGAATAACAGATAATGAAAAGAAAAGTGTCGACAAAAGTTATAAAACAAACTAGAGATTTGAAAAGTTTTAGCATACGCCTGAGGATGATCACCCTGACAATCTTTAATGGGGTTTGAGTTGTTTGCTTCTTCAAATTTCGAGTTGTTGATGGTGGTTTTTAGTTCAGGGCTAAAATTGTGAAACCATGTATTTAATGTACTATCATTCTGCAAAGAAACTGAGCTATTTAAAAGTGATGAGTGCTCAGACCTATTTACTTACATATGTATTGAGAAATTCAGTATATTTATATATAAAATTTATCCAGAATCGTGTTGTAGCAACAATCCCAAATATTCTGTAAATTTATCTTCCACCTGCATTACTCACTAATGCATGGCCTGTCGAGTATTTATTCTATGCCATGTTCCCCAGCCGAACTCTAGATGTTGACATGACATGACAATAATGTTCGCTCGCAGCTGAGTAGCATGAATTTCCCGAAGTGTCAGAATTAAGATGTGCATGGAAGTACTCAATTATAGGCACGCAAATTTATGCTTCCCTCTGAAACATAATTAGTGATTTTGTATGAACGCACAAAATCCACCAGAAATTGATTGATTTTGTGTCAGCTCACAAAATTCAATCTTTCTAACCTAATTTTATTAATTTACAAAAATTAGGTTTTTTTTTGCGGCCTACGCAATATCTCGAACCATATTGGTCGAGACCAAACCTAGGAAAGCTAGGAAAAATTGATCTGCCATGGACTAGTATGAGCGAAATCCTACAAAAAGTGGAAAAAAAGAAACAAAGAAAATCTGCTGCAAATAAAGGCAGCAACAAAAGGAGGCGCGGCCACATCACTTGGTCGGCCATTTTTTCCTAGCACGCGCGACCCGTTGACGACCGGCCACACCCCATATTACTGCCTGCTGGCCCCTCTTTCTCATCAACCAATCAAAACGCTTTAAATGCGCAACACGCACTTTTGATTAAAGTGGAAGTTGGTTGGTCGCACGCTTAATTCCTTAAGGAATTGAACATAGGCTTCCCATATCAGTCTCAAAACGATCACGACCATACATTTTCACCAGCCAATTCGACGAGCTTGGCCTTCTCCCAGCGCAGCCAGACAAGCTCCATGATACTCACTGGCGGGCCCACTGTTATTCCAACCAATCAAAATTCTTATAGCACGCCGGCAACAACCCTAACCGCAAGCCAAAAGTAGGCCAGTCGCGTGGATGAAAAGGTTTCAAAGGTATTAAGACCACATATGGCAGTTTTAAATCAATCGTGGCCGTCCAACTTCGTCGGCCGAATTGACCGGTCTAACTTTAATTCTAATCAACGGGAAAGCTAGGGATATGCTCACCAGCGGCCTGGATATATCCCTGGATGGTCGAATTGCTTCCAGCCCGCAGCTAACACCTAAAACTGTTAGCTCAAAACAGCTCGGCCACACGGCCATAACAGCCTCATTACGGCCAGTGGCAACACATTATTGTCGCAAAACGATCTCGGCCGTCCAACTTCGCTAGCCGAATCGATCGACCAAGATCTAATTTTAGGCGACCAATAAGATGCCGTCGTGATCACCAGGTGGCTAGTCGCGCTTCCTACAAGGGTCTTAAATGAATTCAACGGTAACCAACAACTGCCGCAAATCATCTCGGCCACTCAATTTGGATATCCAATTCAACCGGCCTAGATCTAACTTGGGTCGACCAATAGTATGTCAAAATGGATACCAGCCATCACTCTCCTATAAGGACCGACTAACCCACCTTTGGCATGCACGAATAACTCCTGGAAGCTTCCTGAAGATGGCCGGTCATGCTCCTTTTAAGACATTAAGCTCCGCGACTAGTTTAAACAAGCTTTGTACAATGATACTTTACGAGCATCGATTATTTTGAGTTGCTTTCTTAAAAGCGATGCTTTATATGCATCGATTAGAAACGATATTTTATAAATATCGATTTCACAAATAATTTAATTATTTGACCTAAGAATCGTTGCATGCTGTTTCTTGCGGCAAGTCCCATGGCTTGACTTGTAACATATGACCCCCCTCCGCTTAGCTTGCGCGTGATTGGTCAAAATAGCCAGGCCTTGCAAGCAAGACCCACTCAGCAACTTGCTATATATTTTCCACAAAAATACTCGAGACATCAAACATGTCACAAACTGGGGGATGTTCATCAGGGTATTGGTCTGGCGGTTTACAGCGTGCGATGTGCAACACGCCCATTATGAGAAAGTCTCAGGAAAGGTGGACAGTTAGTGGCAGCAGAGAAGTAGTGGGTGTAAACCGACCTGTCTTCCCTCATTGTAAGACATGGTTTTCAACATTTTTACACGACCCCCACTTCTCCATCACTCAACTATTTCCACTTCCTATGAGATCAGGGTGCGTTCAACTATGACTTATATAAATAGGTTTTCAACCTATTTCAGCAAACAAGTGTTATCAACACAAGTATCCATAAAACACCAAGAACTTATAGCTTACATTCAGCAAGCAAGTTTCACGTTCTGATAAAAGTCATAAAACAACCACGCCTTCAGAGTTAACCGTTTTGATCTCAACACCTTTTTCGCTTCCCTCCCTAAGATCAACCCTTCTCCTTCATTTTGTGACCGAAGCAAAACTGGAGCAATCATTTCTTGGTTTATGACAGAATTGTACAGATTGATCTCTTGAATCTAAAGTACTCCTGTGCAGTACATTTGTTTAGGATTTAGATTCGTTTCTAGGCGGCATACCCAAATTTACCATTTCCAGCAGAATCAGTTTTTACCCCAAAACAACTGATGATCACAGTGGGAGATTAATCTCTCGGTTGCAAGATTAATTTTCAATTTCATTTCAATCTTCTAAATTCCAAGATGGTGGATCTTAGGTCCGGGTCAGTTACTAATCCTGATGCTGCTGGCGCTGATAATAGTCATGGCGCCACTATCCCTGTTGTTGACACCAATGTACCGTATTCCACCACAGTATGGTGTTACATCCTCTAGCACCAACACCAGCAGAGCCGGAAGCATCCCCTCTGGCGTGACGCCTCCTATCACCAGAGCCAGAACCGCTGCTACTCCTAATATTTCTTCGAGCGTGACACCTCTAATCGTCACCAGATCTGCTGCCACTTCTTCGTCAGGATGGGAGATTGGAGGATCCAGAGGAAACCAACCTCCCATTACTATTTTCGATCTAATGGAGAGACAAGAAGTTCTTGCCAAGACTCAGACGGACATGGCTACAACTCAGAAGGAGGTACTCACTTTTTTCAAGATACTAACAGAAAGATTACCACCGGAACTGTGCCAACCCCAAGTGGAGAACACAAGGAACATTTTCATGACTCCTGTCGCAAGTACCTCATCAAGGCGTATCTTTATGGATGAAGAAGCTTGTGTAGCTCCTGAACGATCATCAGAAAGGAATCAACAATCCAATTTTATCACACGCGAGGACTTAGAACGAATTCTCCATAATCGAGGCAAGGAAAACCCGGATACCATTCATCAGCACCAACCTCCTTATCCTCCCGATGTGCAAAGAATTCCTCTTCCAAGAGGATATTTCTCTCCTCAGTTCTCCCTTTATGACGGTACCGGTAACGCTCGTGAACACATCTCTCGTTATTTAGAATCACTAGGGAGAGCAAGAATACAACCACATCCTTCGCCTGAAATAATTCTCAAAATAACTTACTGGAAGGGCGTACACCTGGTACAACAACATTGCACCAAATAGCATAGTCAATTGGTGTGAAATGGTTACCGCTTTCTACAATAAATATTTATTTGTGTTTGAGCAAATCACTTTATCAGACTTGGGAAGGATGTTTCAGCGAAACAATGAACATCCAAATGATTATGTCAAGAGATTCAGGATTCAAGCGCTAGATTGTCATGATCCAAATGTGATTGAACATCAATTGGTGGAGCTGTGCATTAATTGCATGGTACCCGTCTATCACACTTTACTGGAGAACCTGCGCTTCTAGACACTCTCTGAACTTCATGAAGCTTCTAAGCGGTCGGCCACAACAGCACCAGCCTTCCTGGAAAGCACCAGGCCCGCCAGGAATGAAGGTGCACGTGAGACTCGAGGGAACAGACGTCTCATCAACAAACAATACAACACTCAACCCTCTGTAAGTGTGGTGAGTGAAGGAGGAAATAGAAAAGCTCCGGCTGGAGAATAACAACCCAAGCGTGTGGCACCAGCGCAACAGACAGCTCAAACCCGGAAAGCTGCAACTAAGACGCCTGCACAACAACAAGAAACTGGAGAGAATGCTCTAACCTTCCCGTTACCGATTGAAAAAGTAATCGAACTACTAGAAGCATGGATTCAAGATAACGCCATCAAGATACCTCCTCTTGGACGTCCACCAACCGAAGAAGAAATGGCAAATCCCAAATATAGCCGTTACCATTGGTTCGTAAATCATCCAACCAGTGACTGCAAAAAATTGAAGCGCATTTTCAAGGAGAAGGTGGATGCAGGAGAACTTCAATTAGGCACCAAAGGAGTTCACAGAGACCCTCTTCCCGTCAGGAGCTGCATGATTTCTGACGACTCCGTCCACAAAACCGTACAGTCTATGATGGAGCATCTATGTGAGATTCTGTATTTCTCCAAGGCGTCGCGTCAAGACATATTTGCATCGCTCGAACGTGTTGTATCAGGAAAGCGTCTGTTTCCAGCCAAAGAAGCTGCTCCCAAACTCCAACCTCTCCTGGAAAGTACGACTGATAAATGCAACTGGGGACTCTTAACCGCCACTCACCTCAAAGGCGTCGAGTTCGACAACGCACTGATTGATGCATCCTCTGACTTTAATATCGCCACTATTAAGACTCTATAGGCTGCGGGATTTCGAAACAAGAAGTTGTCCACTGCCCAACGGTAATCAAAAATTCAAAAGGAGAGTCCCAAGATGCTTACGGGTATGTTAATCTTGATATCAAGATAGTAGATGCCTTGACACACACCAAGTTTCATATTGTCAAGGAATACCCGAATTATGATATGGTTCTGGGGCGCTCATGGATACATAATAACAAAGAAAAGCTAGGAGTATGTCCTTTGCCAGTGACCGTACCTGAGAGGATCTCCAATAAACCGTCCAACCTTGAAGACTACTTGCAGCCGTATCAACAACTTGCAAATATGATGCAACTACCTGGAGAGAGCGCAACAACATTTGATCGCAGATTCCGGACACAAGTAAGTCTTATTGAACAACCCTTTTTGCAGCCAGTCACTCCTCCTTCCGTCAAAGCATGGGGACTCGATCCGATTATCAACCCCGTTGTCACTAGGAGATGTGAATGGGATGCTGGTCCTTTCAAGTGTTTTATCAAATGTTTAGAAGTTGTCTCAGTCAAAGATAATGAATCTAAGAATCAAGTAGTTGTGCAACACCCAAATCCCTTTCGAGTTGGAGATATGGTAGTAAAGATTACTACTCAACCTGATCTACCGGATTTCCCAGAAGGAAAAGACGATCCGTACCTGGTAACAGAAGTTATCTTGGGAGGCTACTACAAGCTCATCAATACTGACAAGCTACAAGGCGTAGTAATGCACGCCAGGTGGCTCAAACCTTTCAATACCTAAAATATCATGTCGCCTCTTCCCTAGAGTTTCCTTTAGTATTTCCCTTTTCATGCAATATTTGTAATTCCTCCAAAATGATTGCACCGGCTTGCATTCATAATTAGGATTTCAGTTTATCAGTTAATTGAAGCGTCATTTCTTTTCAGAAAATTACTCTTGAATCATTTCAAAACAAAAATCTCAAATAAACTCAAAACCCTCAAAAAACAATTACCTACTAGCTCAAAACCAGAAAATCGAACTACAGAGGAAGCATCTCTTATCTTTCAAAACATACTCAAGAGGGTAATATGCAAAGAAAAAAAAGGACAAAATATTCATGGGAAATCTTCCAGCAGCAGTACATCCTTCTTAGAGAAGACGTATTTCATCCCCTGAAGAGCAGGCTGCTTCAAATTCAAACCTTGAGACAGTCTCGACTTCCGCCTATGTGGAATCCCTTGAAGGAACTTTATTCTTTTCTGAAAAGACGAGTGTACCCAAATATACCTCAATCTAAATCTTTTCCACCTATAAGTCCTTTATCCGAAAGTGATTGTTTATGGACTGAGTCGAGACAATACAACTAATCAGTTCACACTTCGTGTGATCGTCTATAGATACGAGATCAAGACAATACGACAACAAGATAACTTGTGTGATTGACTATGGATACAAGATCGAGACAATACAACAACGAAGTATGATTACTTGATAAAGGGTTCAGACTTAACCAAACGCAATAGGATTGCTATCAAGTAAATAGGAATTAACGTTCGTGTATTTTACTTCTAATTGTAATAAAAACAATTATAATTGCGGAAATAGAAAACTAAAAGACACAACAATATTTTGTTAACGAGGAAACCGCAAATGCAGAAAAACCCAGGGACCTTGTCAAGAATTGAATACTCTCAGGATTAAGCTGTTATACAAAATCTAAACCAACTTCGTATAGAGACAAAGCAACTAAACCTATAGTTCACCTAGTTCCGTCTGTATCCATGCGCCTCCAACTTGTAATAAGTCACGCACTTTGAAAATTTCCTTTGGTTCGTATTCCAAACAGTAAAGGAACAACAAATATGTTCGGTAACAACTCTTTTCAAACAAGTGATATGAGTTTGACAAAAGGCTTTTCCGTTTATCCCAATACACTCCTTTGTCAGGTTCTTAGATCTATCTATTTAACAACTACCAAAATAATTGTCTAGATTTTGCAATCAATACTTCTTAGTCACAAAGACAATATATTGATGCCGATCTACTCCACTAATCAATCAAGATTATCACAAAGATAAACCGATTATAGTTGGATCCCCAGCCGATCAAGTTTTGTGCACACCAAAGATTATGAACTCAAACAAGCAATCTTCTTTGTCTTCAAATATTCTTTGATCTTCAATAAACACCTGCACACAATAAAATTGAATCTCTTGTGATCAATCACACACAGAACGGAGTCTGTTAACAATGGATTATCACAAGACGTCTTTAGATCTACAAACAGTTTAAAGATCCCCGTCGAAACTTCAATCTAGTTTGAGTGAATCTTATATCAGAAGAGAAGATTCTCAAGCATAAACAAACTAGGTGCAATCAAAGTTCAACCATCGTTAGTCAATCAAATAAATCGAAAACTAATAATAAACTGCAATTATCTAGTTTCCCACCAACGGTACTCGTAGAGCTTCCCAATCCCAAAGAAGTCTTTAAAACGAGCGGTCGTAAGAGATTTCGCCTAATTAGGGTACTTTCCTCTCTGAATAGACGACTCCACCAGTAACAACACAACTAGGTAGTTTTGCTGGCTCTGAGGATTAGTTTGCTTGAAATGCAAACTTCAATATTTATAGACCAAGGAAGTTTGAACACCAAGGAATTTCCAAAACCTAAAATATTCTCAAGATATGCAATATATTTCCAAATTCGGTTTTCATAATTCCTGAAAATGCTCTGTCCAAATATTGACCGAAATGTCAGTAGAAAATCTCCAATTAGTAAATGCACATTACCAATTTTTATTTTCTAAAGATATGCATTTTAATTACTGGAAATTAAAAGCATATAAAACTAAAAACCTTAATTAAAACATTCTCAATTTATTTCGATCCGGGATTCTCCTTTAGTTATTAAGGAATATCTTTGAACAATAAAAGATAAGAGTTACTACACATGTTCAAAGTATGTCAACATCTTTACTTTGTAAATCCTTATTCATATTTACAATCTTGGAACCGATTTTCCACACTTCCAAACGAGTTTAGAATTGGTTCATCTGATTTCCAAGAACTATGTGATTGATCAAAAACATTCAATCACCATTCATGGGTTTAACGGTTCTACCGAAACAAGTTTCGGTTCTACCTACAAGTGGATACTAGGATCGGTCACATTAGTTTCCATAACATTCTTAACTAAGTACCACTATCGGTTACCACTTATTTATGGTACTTACTTATGATCGGTTGCACAAGTTATAGGATCAGTCACAACAATTACTAAAACTTGTTAACCTACTACAAGGATCGATTACACATCTTGTGATTAGTCCCAACCAAGTTGTAGGATCTGTCACCCAATGACTAGGAATGGTCACACCAATTACAGACATCGATCATACCATCTCAAGTGATTACTTAGGATTGGTTTCACTAATAAAAGTCATACCAATACAAAAGTCAGGCATTGTGAATAGTTTAACCAAGATACATAAACAAGTTATGAGCGGTTATAATAAACACACGTATTGGTAATTAAAAGATTTGCAATGAATAACAATACCAATAAGCCTAGCAATTTCCCTTTCGATTCATAATACAAGTTTATGAATTGTACTTCCTTTAAACGAATGTAAAACATTGTTTCCTAGTACGAAATTTTCGTTCATACCCATACACATAATCACAGTATCATTCATACGATTATGTTGATGTCTTATATACGAAGTTCAAAAGATAGACATTATACTTCGTATTGTAATTCCTTAATATTATGTCTCACTAGAGTATAATCATTCACAGCTTCGCAGTTATGTTTTCAATATACACGACTTGAAGGATACGCTAGGAATAAAACAGTTCAAGTCAAATATTACTAACCTCAAGTGGAAGGATGATGTCGTCGTTGTAGCTCTTTACTTCTTCACATTCTTCAAGTCTTCATGTAATACTTGTAAGTCTCATATCCTAGTAACTTTCTAGATAACCTATACGAAGTTGACTCCAGTAAGTAATCAAGCGACTCTTTAAATGAGTTTTGATTCACTAAAATATGACAACCAAACTTGACATACCAACGCTTGGTGGGTTCAACCGAGCAATTCTCTAACAATTTCCCTCTTTGTCAATTTTAGTGACAAAACTATTACATCATATGGATAAACAAATTACAAGAATTCATAACACATACTCTTGATTCCAAGTTTGAACAACACAATAACATGTATACATTCAATCCATAAATGCCGTTTTGACATTATAATAACAAAGCTAATACTCCCCCTAAAGGTAAGATAGGTAGATTTTCAATCCGCACGTCTTTGTTATTCCCTTTGTAGTCCATATAACTACAAGTATCAATATGATATGATACTCCCCCTTAGTCTATGCTTTACTCTTTCGTTAGATATAACGTTTAAGCACCATTGTCCTTTCCTTAGTGATACCAAATCACTTGTTTACTCCATATATTTCTCCCCCCTTTTTGTCACAAAATGACAAATCTACGAGCAAATAACAGACAAACCGAAAGGATCTTACAAATCTCAAAAGACTTGCAACCTATAAGAGTTAAGCACGAGGGTTCCACATACCATTTTAGATAACCAATATCAAAACCGAAACTACAAAGTAATTTTGTTTTGATATGTTACCAAGGAAATAATTTCCCGAATCAGCTTTCCCTAATAGTTTAGCAAATCAAAAATTGACCAAGCACCTTAGTTCTTTTGCTAAACCGATTGCACAAATACAATCGCTTGTTCGATAAGACCAAAATAAAGATCATAATTAACTCTATTTTTCTCATCAGGTTCTAATTATTCAAATAATAATTTAGACCTTTCACTTTTAAACAATATAAGTACTAGGTTAGTTAACTAGCATTTCTTGTTAAGGCTTTCGATTAGACTTGAATAACCGAAACCTCCACTTTGATAAGTCTAACTAAGATCAGAAATAACTTAGTTTCTCTTATCCGGAATCGAATTGGACTAAGAAATTCATCCCGAAAACCTTATTATTAAACCATAAACAATTCATACAAACCAAATAAATCAACTTTCATAATTATCTACCTCAACCGGAAGCAATTGAAACACACATAGACATTATAGTACCGCAATTGCACCGTAATTTTTTAATCCTAAAAAATTGATACCAAACCATAAAGAAAGATAACAATAGTTTTTCTTAACAGGAAACAATTGAATCACACACACATCCCTATATAAATAATGGAATAAACATCAATTTTACCGAAATTTTGTTAAGCAAAAGCAATAAATATATGCAATAAAATCAGGCTTTTCTTAAACAGGAAAACGATTAACTAACAAATTCGTTACCTCAATTTCCGCATCCTCTTCTGCCCAGAAAGATATGTCATTAAGCACAAGTTCACATTAGAACTCTCCCCCGTTGTGTTGTCATCCTCTCGCAAAACAAAAGAACAACAACAAGGACCAGCCTTTACCAGAGAAAGGTTGAAAACCGGTTTTAACTAATGCGATGCAAAAGTTGAAACCCTAAAAAACATATGCTTTTATGCTAAACCAAAAATGATTCAACATATTGGGACTTTTTCACATATTAGTTTCAATCGGAACCCGTTATGATCCTTTGATAAAGCCTACCAACATGGGATAGAACTTAATCCTGCTAAACCAAAAAGTCACGCAAACCATAAGGGTTTACACAATATGAGATCGAATATTAAGGTTAAGAAAACCGAAATCAAACATCCCATAAATACATAGAAAAAATATAGACATTCATTCGCATAGATTTTCTTCTTGGAATCGGTCATACCACGCGATTTCATACACACGACTGTTTTAGGCATAACTTTTGCATACGAAGTCCGAATTCAGTGATTTTTGGCTCGTTTTAACCGTATAAACAAGAGCTACACATATATGATCAGTAGATATCAACATCATAAACTCAAAATTTCCGTCTCTATCAAAAGCTCAAATATAGATAGAGAAAGTATGAGTATAGAAGAAAATAAATCTCCCTAAAGATGTTAATTAGTCATATAATAATCGAGAGATCATGTGCTCAGTTTGACATGCTTCCTCACCCTTCATAAGATTGAGCACAAATGTGAGCATGCACAATTCAACAAAACTAGGTTGTGTTGAGTTGATCCTTGTCTTGTTCGTCACGAGTGACTAAGACAGAATCATCATTCTTGACCTCTTGCTTGGTTTGTTTTCTCTTGTTCCATCTCTTGTTTTTCTTCTTTGACTTGTGATGAAGAGTGTCATTATCACAACATTCACTAGTGCAAGAGATTTCAGACATGATGTCTCTCTTTAGTCTTTCAAGAAAACTCTTGTAATTATTGTCACCAACAATTAAAAGATGAGAGTCATTCTTGTGACTAACTTTTGGTCACTTTTTGGCTATGGAGGATTTTGGGACCCATTTAGATGAGGGTTTCGCAGGAGCATCTTTCTCCTTTATACAATTATGATCATTTCCCTTTTGGATATTTTGCGAAACATTCTTTCTCCAATTTGGAACATTGGATCTTGTCTTCGTATTTCCAAA
Organism: Papaver somniferum; assembly: GCF_003573695.1. NCBI lineage: Eukaryota > Viridiplantae > Streptophyta > Magnoliopsida > Ranunculales > Papaveraceae > Papaver > Papaver somniferum. The sequence goes on along the minus strand of NC_039364.1, from coordinate 186,909,227 downwards.
GTCATATCTTTTCCTATAGTAGGGTATTTTATGAGATGTCCTTGACGAGCGGTGGGAAAAACTTGAACTATCATTATAATAATTCTTTTGCCTAAACTTTGGACAATAGCGATCCGAGTTGCTTTGGGGAGCAATCTTAGCCAATTCGTTTGATACAAAAGAAAGTGCATCTTGCATCTTACGAACTTTGCATCCCCATTGCAAATGCCCTGTATTACCACAATAATAACAATGCTTTGTAACATACGAAGACTGAGATTTAATGTTACCTTTTTTTGGATCCTTTTGCATTGGAGCTCGGCGAGTTTTCTTCTTCTTATCTTTGTTCAACGTTGTTGCTTTCTTGACATTACCAGAAATGCCTTCTTTGATTACTGCTGGTTGAACACTATTCTTAGGCTTGATAGACTTTTCTTCTCTACAAGAAATAGAGGCATCTTTGTCATCAGTGGAATCCTCTGGTTGAGAAGAATTTGTAGCTTTAACAAATTTTATCTCATTGTTATCGTTGGAAGCATATGATTCCTTATATCCTAATCCCTGTGTATCACCATGATATCTTCCTGCTTCTAACAATGAGGATAAATTGTTTGTGCTATCATTGGATTTTTTTCAAGTGCAAATTTTCTTCTTCCAACATCTTGATTTTATCAAGAGCACCAACTAGATCAGCCTCAAGGTGTTTTTCTCGTGATAGATATACACCTTCTTTCTCTTCAAAACTCTTTTGTTGAGAGTTAATCCTTGCATCAGATTCAACAAGTTTCTCTTCCAACAAGTGAATTTTTCAAGAGCAACATCACGTTCTTTCTCTAACAATTTTGTTTGAGAGAGACTAGCACTGGCTTTTTCTTCAAGACCCTGTATTTGTCGAGAATTAAACATTGCTTCCGATTCAACACGTTTCTTTTCCGACAAAAACAGTTCTCTTCGAATATTTTCACATTATAATTTCTTAGAATTTAGATCGTATGTACGATCTTTAAGAAGATATTCAGTGGTGCGAGAACTACAATATTGTCCTTGAAAAACTTTTCTCAACTTCTTGTTCTGTCGACATAGAGGAGTTAAGAGATCAATGACATCAGAAGTTTTGAGTTTACTCTTTCCCAAAGGCTTCAGTATCTTGGAGTATTTTGATATATCATCATCCACATCTCGACCAATATCTGAGTCACCATCATCGGATATTTCATCCAACTGATTTTCTAGGCATGATTCCTAGTTATCACTAGTTTCTACATCATTAACAATATGAACTTGTCTAGTAAATTCCCTTTCATGAAGGTCTTCAGGTATTGAATCGTAGATGCCATCATCAAGTGTTAATTCAAAACTCTTGATGTCTTGCTTTACGTTAACTGAATCATTATCATGTTCTATAAAAACCATTTCTAAATTATAGTCTTATAGGTTGGATCGCACCAAACACAGATTGTTAGATCTTTTAGTGTTTTCCTGCTCTAATACCAATTGAAAAGACGAGGGTACCCAAATATACCTCAATCTAAAACTTTTCCACCTATAAGTCCTTTCTCCTAAAGTGATTTTCTATGGACTGAGTCGAGACAATACAACTAATCGGTTCACACTTCGTGTGATCGTCTATGGATACGAGATCGAGACAATACGACAACAAGATAACTTGTGTGATTGACTATGGATACAAGATCGAGACAATACAACAACAAAGTATGATTACTTGATAAAGGGTTCGGACTTAACCAAATACAACAGGATTGCTATCAAGTAAATAGGAATTAACGTTTGTGTATTTTACTACTAATTATAATAAAAATAATTATAATTGCGGAAATAGAAAAGTAAAAGACACAACAAGATTTTGTTAACGAGGAAACCGCAAATGCAGAAAAACCCAGGGACCTTGTCCAGAATTGAATACTCTCAGGGGTAAGACGTTATACAAAATCTAAACCAACTTCGTATAGTTGAGACCAAGCAAATAAACCTATAGTGCACCTAGTTCCGTTTGTATCTCTGCGCCTCCAACTTGTAATAAGTCACGCACTTGGAATAATTCCTTTGGTTCGTATTCCGAACAGTAAAGGAACAACAAATATGTTCGGTAAAAACTCTTTTCAAATAAATGATACGAGTTTGACAAAAGGCTCTTCCGTTTATCCCTATAAACTCCTTTGTCAGGTTCATAGATCTATCTATTTAACAACTACCAAAATAATTGTCTACATTTTGCAATCAATACTTCTTAGTCACAAAGATAATATATTGATGCCGATCTACTCAACTAATCAATCAGGATTATCATAAAGATAAACCGATTATAGTTGGATCCCCAGGATTAAGTTTTGTGCACACCAAAGATTATGAACTCAAACAAGCAATCTTCTTTGTTTTCAAATGTTCTTAGATCTTCAATAAACACCTGCACACAATCAAATTGAATCTCTTGTGATCAATCACACACAGAACGGAGTCTGTTAACAATGGATTATCACAAGACGTCTTTAGATCTACAAACAGTCTAAAGATCCTCGTCGAAACTTCGATCTAGTTTGAGTGAATCTTATATTTGAAGAGAAGATTCTCAAGCATAAACAAACTAGGTGCAATCAAAGTTCATCTACCGTTAGTCAATCAAATCAATCGAAAACTAATAATAAACTGCAATTATCTAGTTTCCCACCAACGGTACTCGTAGAGCTTCCCAATCCCAAAGAAGTCTTTAAAACGAGCGGTCGTAAGATATTTCACCTAATTAGGGTACTTTCCTCTCCGAATAGATGGCTCCACCGGTAACAACATAACTAGGTAGTTTTGCTGGCTCTGAGGATTAGTTTGCTTGAAATGAAAACTTCAATATTTACAGAACAAGAAAGTTTGGACACCAAGGAATTTCCAAAACCGAAAATATTCTCAAGATATGCAATATATTTCCAAATTCGGTTTTCATAATTCCTGAAAATGCTCTGTCCAAATATTGACCGAAATCTCAGTAGAAAATCTCCAATTAGCAAAATGCACATTACCAATTTTTATTTTCTAAAGATATGCATTTTAATTGCTGGAAACCAAAAGCATATAAAACTAAAAATCTTAATTAAAAGATTCTCAATTTATTTCTATCCAAGATTCTCCTTTAGTTATTAAGGAATATCTTTGAACAATAGAAGATAAGAGTTACTGTACATATTCAAAGTATGTCGACATCTTTACTTTGTAAATCCTTATTCATATTTACAATCTTGGAACCGATTTGCCACACTTCCAAACGAGTTTAGAATTGGTTTATCTGATTTCCAAGAACTATGTGATTGATCAAAAACATTCAATTACCATTCATGGGTTTAACGGTTCTACCAAAACAAGTTTCGGTTCTACCTCCAAGTGGCTACTAGGATCGTGCACATTAGTTTCCAAAACATTGTTAACTAAGTACCAAGATCGGTTACCACTTATTTATGGTACTTACTTGTGATCGGTTGCACAAGTTATAGGATCCACACCAATTACTAAAACCTGTTAACCTACTACAAGGATCGATTACACTTCTTGTGATTAGTCCCAACCAAGTTCTAGGATCAGTCACCCAATGACTAGGAATGGTCACACCAATTACAAATATCGATCATACCATCTCATGTGATTACTTAGGATCGGTCTCAATAATAAAATTCATACCAATACAAAAGTCATACATTGTGAATAGTTTCACCAAGATACATAAACAAGTTATGAGCGGTTATACTAAACAAACATATTACTAATCCAAAGATTTGCAATGAATAACAATACCAATAAGCCTAGCGATTTCCCTTTCGATTCATAAAACAAGTTTATGAATTGTACTTCCTTTAAACGAATGTAAAACATTGTTCCTAGGACGAAATCTTGACCCATACCCATACACATAATCACAGTAGCATTCATGCGATTATGTCGATGTCTTATATACGAAGTTCAAAAGATAGACGTTATACTTCGTATTGTAATTCCTTAATTCTATGTCTAACTAGAGTATAATCATTCACAACTTCACAGTTATATTTTCAATATGCACGACTTGAAAGATACATTAGGAATGAAATAGTTCAAGTTAAATAATACTAACCTCAAGTGGAAGGATGATGTCGTCGTTGTAGCTCTTTACTTCTTCACATTCTTCAAGTCTTCATGTAATACTTATAAATCTCATATCCTAGTAAATTTCTAGCTAACCTATACGAAGTTGACTCTAGTAAATAATCAAGCGACTCTTTAAATGAGTTTTGATTCACTAAAATATGAAAACCAAACTTGACATACCAACGCTTGGTGGGTTCAACCGAACAATGCTCTAACATTTACAGTCTACAAATTTCGGATTTTGGAAACCCTTTCACAAAACCGGAAAGCAACGCGCAACTACTTCTTCAAAAAAGGTACATCGAATCACGCTGTGCATGTCGTCAATTGAAGACAATGCCTCTTTCATCTGTTTAGATAACAAGATATAGTTTTTGGGTCTCTTTGCTCGTGGAAAGGCGTCCATGCTCGTACATACCTAGTCGGCGCGCCACAAATATTCAAGAAGCATGTAATATGCGAGGGGAAAATCAAACAGAAGGTTGGTCGAATCCTTAACCATTATTGTTATTTTCCCTATTTTGAGTTGTTGTTTCCAGCGTTGCATGTGTTGAAATATTATTATAGAAGTGGTATCCTTTCCCATGAGAAGAAAACACGACTTTCCGACCATCACTATTTGTGTGCCGTCTTCCCATCTACCATGTCAGTTTTTTCAATCAAGGTATTATTCGTGGAATTCGAGGAATGAATATTAGGCTCTACCGTAACCCTACCAAAGAGTGTAGCGTCTAAAGTTTCAAGGTATTGCGAGATTTTTTCTAAGGATTTGGATTTCTTAGTCAGAAGATTTCATTCATTTATCTAACTGGAAACAGAAAATCATCAATGCAACATGAATGAAAGATTATTATTCGATGAAGCCCTGGCTCCAGCCACATAAGCAAAAACCACTAAATATCAAAAAGCATATGCAAGCTACGAAAAGATGTTCATCTATGAAAAGAAATAACAAAGTTGAAAATCTAGTTATCAACATTAACATCGGGATTAATGGCGCATCCACTGGCGTCCTCTTTGGAAGCTGCTTCAACATCTTTTTCATAAGCCGCTCCTACATCCTCTCCAGAAGCCGCCTCAACCTCTCTTTCAGAAGCTGTTTCAACCTCTTCCTTGGAAGCCGCTTCAACATCTTTTTCATAAGCCTCTCATAAATCCTCTCCAGAAGCCGCCTCAACCTCCCTTTCAGATGCTGCTTCAACCTTTTCCTTGGAAGCCGCTTCAACATCTTCTTCAGAGGCCGCTCCTATATACTCTTTGGAAGCTGCTCCGACATCCTTTTTAGAAACTGCTCCAAAAACCTTTTGAGGATGCTTCGGTTCGTCCACATCAGAGTCGAGAATTATGACGCCGTTATGAATAGGGTAATCATGTTTATTTTCACTTGGAGGCTGCTCATGCTCAATCCTTCATCGCTTTAGCCGAGCCGCAAATCTTTCAGCCCTGACGCTTGTTGGATGAGATGCTTCATCACGTCTCCACTTTTCCTCCATGCTAACCAAAGCTAGGAAAGCTTGAACATGCTCTCGAACGATGCTCAGATGTGCAAGGGACATACTCTGTGTAGCCCGGTCAGCTTCACAAAACGGACGATCTATCTTAGCCAATACCTCTTCAGATGCGGTTATCCTGGGATTATCAGCTTCAAAATCCTTCTCTGGGAAGTTGGAAGAATAATCATCACCAAAAGTTCCCATCATACACTGCAGAAAAGTTTCACGGTTATGTCAACAACTGACACACGAATAAAAAATATACAAGAGAATACGAAGCACGTACCTGGAAGACAGAGAAGTGCAGCTCTGTGATTATAGGTGTGAAAAGAAGGCTCAAGTGCTTCCTTTTATATTCAGCAAGTCGACAAGGTCCGGAAAGGAAAGAACTCTCTATCTTCCGTGAATATAGGCTTTAGATGCAGAATATCAACCGGATATATGCTCAATATCAATCAACTTTATGCTCGTCCACCTAGAACTGATTGGCGTGTACTAAGGGAATGATCACCACATGCCTTGATACTTCATTAGATGTATCTTGCTCAAAGACCCAGCTGGCCTCTATCCCGGTAACGTCTGTTTAAACTTTCCTCGTGAATTTTTATCTGTCACCATCTAGTGCTTACCCCGCAACAATGTCACTGTTACGTACTAAGCAGGGGACTTAATGTTGATGGTGGTTTTTAGTTCAAGGCTAAAATTGTGAAACCATGTATTTAATGTGCCATCATTCTGCAAAAAAACTGAGCCATTTAAAAGTGATGAGTGCCCATACCTCTTTACTTACATATGTATTGAGAAATTCAGTATATTTATATATAAAATTTATCCAGAATGGTGATGTAGCAACAATCCCAAATATCTAGTAAATTTTATCTTTCACCTGCATTACTCATTAATGCATGGCATGTCGAGTATTTATTCTATGCTATGTTCCCCATCCAAACTCTTGATGTTGATATGACATGACAATTAATGTTCGCTCGCAGCCGAGTAGTATGAATTTCCCGAAGTGTCGGGATTAAGATGTGCATGGAATTACTAAATTAGAGGCACGCAAAGTTATTCTGCCCTCTGAAACATAATTAGTGATTTTGTATGAACGCACAAAATTCACCAGAAATTGATTGATTTTGTGTCAGCTCATAAAATTCAATCTTTCTAACCTAATTTTATTAATTTACAAAAATTAGGTCTTTTTTGCGGCCTGCGCAATATCTCGAACCCTATTGGTCGAGACCAAACCTAGGCAGGCTAGGAAATTGATCCGTCATGGACTAGTAGGAGCAAAATCCTACCAAAAGTGGAAAATAAGAAACAAAGAGAAACTGCGGCAAATAAAGGCAGCAACAAAAGGAGGCGCGGCCACATCACTTGGCCGGCCAGTTTTCCTAGCACGCGCGGCCCGTGGCCGACTGGCCACGCTCCATATTACTGCATGCTGGCCCCTCTTTCTCATCAACCAATCAAAACGCTTTAAATACGCATCACGCACTTTTGATTAAAAGTGGAAGTTGGTTGGTCGCACGCTTAATTCCTTAAGAAATTGAACACAGGCTGCCCATGTCAGTCTCAAAACGATCACGACCAAACATTTTCACCAGCCAATTCGACGAGCTTGGCCTTATCCCAACGCAGCCAGACAATCTCCATGATACTCACTGACGGGCCCACTGTTATTCCAACCAATCAAAATTCTTATAGCACGCCGGAAACAACTCTAACCACAAGCCAAAAGTAGGCCAGTCGCGCGGATGAAAAGGTTTCAAAGGAATTAAGACCGTATATGGCAGTCTTAAATCAATCGTGGACGTCCAACTTCGCAGGTCAAATTGACCGTCCTAGATTTAATTTTAATCAACGGACAAGGTACGAATATGCTCACCAGCAACCTGACTATAGCCCTGGCCGGTCGAATTGCTTCCAGCCCGCAACTAACACCTAAAACCGTTAGCTCAAAACAGGTCGGCCACACGGCCATAACAATCTCATTACAGCCATCGGAAACACATTATTTTCGCAAAATGATCTCGGCCATCCAACTTCGCTAGCCGAATTGACTGGCCTAGATCTAATTTTAGCCGACCAATAAGATGTCGTCGTGATCACCGGTCGTCCCTCTTCCATGAAGACAGATCGTCCAAGCCACGGCCTACCTGTACGGCTCCTGAACGACTGCCCAAAGGTGGCTAGTCGCGTTTCCTACAAGGGTCTTAAATGAATTCAACGACATCCAACAACTGCTGCAAATCATCTCAGCCACTCAATTTGGCTAGCCAATTCAACCGGCCTAGATCCAACTTGGGCCGACCAATAGGATGTCAAAATGGATACCAGCCATCACTCTTCTATAAGGACCGACCAGCTCACCTTTGGCGTGCACGAATAACTCCTGGAAGCTTTCTGAAGATGGTCGGTCATGCTCCTTTTAAGACATTAAGCTCCGCGACTAGTTTAAACAAGCTTTATACAATGATGCTTTATGAGCATCGATTATTTTGAGCTGCTTGCTTAAAAGCGACGCTTTATATGCATCGATTACAAACGATGTTTTATAAATATCAATTTCATAAATAATTTAATTATTTGACCTAAGAAGCATTACATGTTATTTCTTGCGGCAAGTATCATGGATTGACTTGTAACCTATGACCGCCCTCCGCTTAGCTTGCGTGTGATTGGTCAAAATAACTAGGTCTTGCAAGAAAGACCCGCTCAACAACTTGCTATATATTTTCCACGAAAATACTCGTGACATCAAACATGTCACAAACTGGGGGATGTTCGGGTATTGGTCTGGCGGTTTACAGCATGCAGCGTGTAACACGCCCATTATGAGAAAGTGTCAGGAAAGGCGGACAATTAGTGGCAGCAGAGAAGTAGCGGGTGTAAACCGACCCTCATAGTAAGACGTGGTTTTCAACATTTTTACACGATTCCCACTTCTCCATCACTCAAATATTCCACTTCCTATGAGATCAGGGTCCGTTCAACTTTGACTTATATAAATAGGTTTTCAACCTATTTCAACAAACAAGTGTTATCAACACAAGTATCCAGAAAACACCAAGAACTTATAACTTACATTCTGCAAGCAACTTCCACATTCTGATACAAGTCATAAAACAACCTCACCTTCATAGTTAACCATTCTGATCCAACACCTTCTTCTCTTCCCTCCCTAAGATCAACCCTTCTCCTTCATTCTGTGACCGGAGCAAGACTGCAAAGGACATTTCTTGGTTTAGGACAGAATTGTACAGATTGATCTCTCGATCTAAAGTACTCTTGTGCAGTACATTTGTTTGAAGTTTAGATTTGTTTCTCGGCAGCACACCCAAATTTACCATTTCCAGTAGAGTCAGTTTTTACCCCAAAACACGAGTTCATCCTTATACTTATTTGATTATGGCTGGGTTTGGTAATGTTTTTTTCCCAACAACATTTTCAAAACCTATATATGTCAATAAGTTTTGAAACTAGTGTTTGGTAAAAAAAAATAAAGTGTTTTTTATTCAAAGCACTTCCCGTATTCCTCAACTTTCAAAAGCTGGGGACGATGAGCTTTTAAAAGCTACAAAAGCATAAGCTTTGGTCCCACCTAAATTTAATGCTTGATTTATCTTTTTTATCCCTATTTTATTTTATAAATGACAAAAGTTACCCTTAAACTTATATACAATCAATTTTTTATTTTATTTCTTAAATAATAATATTTTTTTCAAACTATTATATATACTATTTAATTTAATTTTTCAATAATACAAATAAAAACAAATATTAGATAATTTCTTAATTTTAGTTTGATTTTTTGTTTGAAAATTATATATATATTAAAAAGTGGTTAAGTAAAATAATTATTTTTAACAATCTTATTAATAGTGACAATTAGTAAATTTAATATTATATATATTTGTATTCAAAAAAAATAATTTAAACCCAATAAAATTGAATAAAACTATTTTCAGAGATATGTCTGTTTTTGCCATTTGTTACAACAACAATGGTTAAATATGATATTTTACCAAACACACTTTGATTGCTTTTTTAATCAGCTTAAGCTTAATCTACCAAATGTCTAACTGCTTTTTTCTCACAAGACAATACAGCAATGCACAACAGAAAAGTGCTTTTACAAAATCTGCAGCAATACCAAACTAATAGCCTATCCATAATAGCAGCATCAGTTACATGAAGGGTATTGGATGTATTGATATGGGTGTTATGGGGATTCATAAGAGGTTCATGTTAAGGGCTGAGTTACGCATTCTCTTGTTATTTCTCGGACCTTCAATATCATCTTCATCTGCCAATTCCTCCTCCATAGAATTACCGGAAAATGGGTCATTTGTCCAAATATTTTTAAATCACGGTTCAAATGGACGAGTAAAAAATAGTTTGGGCGAAATGGCCAAAAAAAATAGCAAGGATGAAACTGGATTCATCCTAGCTTAAATTTAAAAAATAGCAAGGATGAAACTGGATACATCCTGTGTAAATTAAAAATAAGAAAAAATATTTAAAAATGGGCACGATGAAACTGGTTACATCCTGCCTATTTTTACATTTTTGTCCATTTAAACAGTATCAAAATCTAACTGTCCATTTCACCCGGAAATTATTGATTTTGGTCTTTTTAACCAATTTTGTGTAGAATTACTTATGCTCCTCTCAAAATTTTCCCAATAAACATCTCTCTCTACCTGCATATGTGCTACATATTCGACCACATAAAGACTATCTAGATAGAGGAGATATGCAGTATGAAAACAAGTTTCATTTACATGATCGATCACAAAGCACTTATCACAAATGTTATTTGTCCGCAGGTTCCAATGATAGCGAATACAAACATCCTTTCCCGAGATAGTTTTCCACCAACCACCACAACGTAGTGGCTTCTTAAATTTTATTTCTATTTCATCTTTCACAGTGTTTCCGTATCTTATCTTGCAGTTTTTAAGATGAGTAGCTTTTTTTCTTCCCATAAACAACAACAATATTCATGTGTTCAAGTTTAAGGTACTTAAATTGAACTGTAAACTTTTGATGTGAAAAGATATAATCTTTTAAGGGGATGTTAGAATAATATTTTTGAACCACAAAAAGAGCCCCTCCATCCAGCCATGGACCATTCTGAATCACTTCATTTAATTTCTTACTCTTCACTATTAAGCCGTACGAACATAAGGTTATGAAGCATGATACAAATTTCTTTGTTACGATAACTACTCCATAACGTGTTTATGCCTTCTCTGATAATCTTCATCTGTATCTTCCCTTTTGCCATTAGTTTCCTTAGCAATGTATGAGACCATTCATACACAACTTCATTAATGGTTTGAGATGAGCCAACAGTTCTTCTTTGGTTTGGAGGTATTGCAATGACTGTATTTCTAAGTTGTTTAGAGAGATGGTTAATAAGGTTCTGGGAGTTTGGAGACATTATACGGTTTCTTTGAAGATGATTGCTTGAGTTTTTAGGCCTCGAAAAAGAATGGCTTAAAGTGCAAGCATTATCTTGAAAACCATCTGTATATAACCACCAATAACTTTTCTTATACCTGTCGAAGAAATCCCGCGTATCCAATATATTATTCTTGAATTTGTTGAAAATGAGAGCAAAGATCTCTAGAATATATGGTTAAGTCGAAAAGTTGCATGTAACTTAATTGCAGGTTGTTTACTCAGCTTGGAATTGACTTCAGTTTAAAAGGCAAAAAAAATTGGATTTTCTGTTTCTTGACTTTAGGTTTGAAGGTAAAGATATTGATCCTGATTCCTTTGAATGATTTGTTGTTGATGGTAATGGTTTACATCTTATTTACTGCTAAAAGTTGCTAAAGGGATATATGCAAACAATCTACTAGTATGGGACACCAACACGAAGAGGATGGTGGACACCACTGCCATGAACACCACTTTTTTAGGTTCAAAAGCTAAACTCATTCTGAATTCCACCATTGGTCGCCCCACGGAAAGAAAGTCTAGTGACCTGCACAATATTTACACATGCATTAGAGCAGTTTTGAAAAGTAAAACTTTAGATAAAAGATTAAAGAAAATCAGTATAAAAGAGAAAAGAATTTTAAGACATAAATAAAAGAAATATCTATCCAATATAATTCAACAATCATTTAGGAAAGGGATTTATGAAAACTAGAATCATCAAAAGATAAATCAAAAATAATCACAGTAGATGCAAAAATATCAAAGAGAAAATCTTTTATTGAAATTCAATTTTCAGTTGAGTTGACTCATTATGCACCGATACTCCAAGCTTCTCTCTAACTCCATATCAACATTAAAAAGAAGATTTTTGTTAAAGGAGAGCAAAAAAGGATCAGAGGAGAGCAAAAATCGTACTTGACTCGGTAATTAGGATCGATTTAATTTATTAATATAAATCGGACAAAATTATCCTTATTGACATTGTTCATACAGTCAACGTCAAAATAAAATGTAACCTCTCGACGTCGTCCACTCATGTCCTAACTCTAACTACCCTTCTCGTTATCAATAAAAATTCATGGTTTTTTTCTTCTTTTTTTTTGCTCAGTGAAATTCATGGATTCTTCTTTATTAAAACTATGGTCATGAATAATGGATAATTGACTAACGATTTCCTACTATTCATATCGATCTTATTCTCTGAAATGATGATTTATGTGGAGGAGATCTATTATTCTATCTTTATCTAGAGAATTTTCAATTCAATTTAATCATTTACAGATGAATATTGGGTATCTACTTCTATAGATTTGTCTCAATTTTCGGAGACGTGAGATTTTTGCTTAACTATAAATGTAATATATTCATTAAAAGATAATAGGTTGTGGTGTTTCAGTTTAACTGCGTCAAAATTACATTTTCAATCAATCCCAGCAATCTTGATATCCATCTTCACCCTATATATTATTACCAAGGGTTTTTCCGACTTCGACACTAGCTAATCAATTTGAACAGATGTTTATGGGTGAAAACTGTTTCTGCGGTTTTTGGTAAATGTGGGTGTGTGGATAAGAAACGAATCTAAATCCTAAACAAATGCACTGCACGGGAGTGCTTTTGATTCAAGAAATCAATCTGTACAACTCTAGCCTAAACCAAGAAATGGTCGTTCCAGACTTGCTTCGGTCACAAAGTGAAGGAGATGGGGTTGATCTTAGGGAGGGAATCGAATAAGGTGTTGAGATTGTGAAGGTGTTGGCTGCGTATGACTTGTATCAGAAAGCTGAACTGGCTTGCAGAATATAAGCTATCAGTTCTGGCGTTTGGATACAGTTGTATCAACACTTGGTTTCTGTCTCTTGTTCTGGAAATAGGGAGGAGAAGCTATTTATACAAGTCATTGAGCCTTACCCACGTCTCTCGTGGGAAGTGGAGAAAGTGGAGTGATGGAGTAGTGAAGTTGCGTGTGTTAGTGTCATACGATCAGTCTTTCCCACTTCTCCCATCATCACTAACCGTCCATGTCTTCCTGACACGTTCTTGTGATGGTGCGTTGTGCGCTGCACGCTGTAAATCGCCAGACCAATACCCCAGTATGTATCCCCCAGTTTGTGACATGATTAATGTATCGAGTTTGTGGATCGTGGGACCCACAGAAAGCATGTGATGCTATGTTAAATAACTAAGTTATTTAGGAAGTCGATATTTATGAAATATCGTGTGCATTCTATGCATATAACGCATCGAATATATTCAGCGTGTATGAAGCATCGTTGTTTTAAGGCTTAACGGAGTAAGTCGTGGATTAAGCATAGCATCACGTCCAACCATCTTCGAGTGATCTTTTGGAGGCTGTATAGGTAATCCCTGACTTGACCGATCACTCTGTGTGGAAGAGTGGTGGACGGTGATTGTGGTGATACCTCACGGGTCGCCTAACTCATGTCTTAGGCTGTCCGTACAGGATGGTGAAGTTGGACGAGATGGATTGTGACCCATATCTGCGACCGTCAGATTAGGGTTTAGGAGGTGCTCGAACACCAACCTTTAGTTTGGTCGAATCCAAGCATGGGACACGTTTTTGGCAAGGCCGATTGGGCATGCGTGTAGACGGCATGCTGGTGTAGGTGTATGTACCTCACTGTCCCATAGATATGCGATCTAAGCCACTCAATTTGTCTGGCAAAGAGGAGCGGCTGAGATTGATTTGCGACAGAAATCCCATGACGCAAAGGAATTGAAGACCGCACGTCGTGCCTACTTCGGGCGCACGTTTCGAGACGACCAACCATGGCCGGTCTTGGCCGATCAGTCAGGTGTGCAGTCGGCAGGCCAGTGTACACGTCCGTGCCTCACTGTCCCGTGAAGATGTGATCTAAGCCACTCAATTTTTCCGGCAAAGTTGAGTGGTCGAGATCGATTTGCAATTGAAAACGCGCGGCCATGCCTAGTTTTGGCGTACGAATCGAGACGACCAACCATAGTTGGTCTTGACCGATTATTCATGTATGTAAGCGGGCCCACGATGATTGTGTTGACATGCTCTGGGTCCTTTGAATCTACATCTACACCCTCCATCTATGCCTGGGAAGATGGATGGTTGAGACTGATTTGCGACACATGTGATGTGCCGCAAACCCAAATAAGGGTATCACGTCCACGCTGCTTTGGCTGGACGAGTTGGCAAGCCACGCTTCTCTTTTGGGGAGGCCTACCATGTGGGGCCCACGTTGGTTCGGTGGTGAACACGCCAATACCTGCCTGGTGGCTATGGGCCCGATCTAAGCCATCCAATCATGCCGTTTAAGTTGGATGGTCGTGATCAATTTGGGACCTTTAGTGGAATTTCCTGCGACCCTTTAAGCTTTCACGCCGTCCCAACTTCAGGAAACCGTACATGGTTCTGTGGCTAGGTCAGGGGAGGATCGATTATGCAGGCATGAAGAGGGCTCGCCGATGTGCAGGACACACTTTTCCATCCGGTCATGGGACGATCTATGCCGTCCAACCATGCTGGTGATGTTTGACGGAAGTGATGATTTTGAGACTTCCATAGGCGGCCTTGTTCGCACGTCTCCTCCAAGCAGCTCCATACTAGCCTGGACATCCAACTTCAGGCTGGTGTTAGGTGGTAGTTTGGGTGGCATGGTAGATATTCGACCGACCAAGGCGTAATTGGGCCCACTGGTGGTCATTAATGTGGTAGCCTGCTCCTGCTGAGGATCGTCTAGGCTGGTTAAACCATGCGGCCAACTTACGTGGTCGTGATTGCTTCTGAGACTGATATGGACAGTCCAGATTCAAATATGCTCAATCGGGCTAGTATAACACACCGAGAGATGTATCCTATACGGGTATTTCGTGTATGCTTCATTATTAACACTTGGAGATTCGTGTTACTCTGCTGAGAGCAACACTCAGTCGTCATGCCGCACTAATAATGAGAGTTTTGCATGAAATACAAGGCTAAGCATGCACTAATAATGCTATAAATTCACAGGGTACATGGGATTGTTGCCACATGCTCCATTCTAGGTAAATTAGCGAAGTGAAGAAGTATTCATCATTTTATCAGTGGCTTTATCCTTTGCAGGATGTCAGCGCATAAATTTGGTTTCACAATTTTAGCCCTGAACTAAAATCCACCATCAACATTAAGTTCCCTGCCTGACACATAATGGTTACACTATTGTGAGGTAGGCATTAGATGGTGACATATACAGATAAAACTTATGAGACAAAGTTAGATGTTGTCAGGAGAGACGAGTCGTCCTGTCCTTGGAGCATGTCACGTTCAAGAGGCGTCCAGGCGAGCGTTCCCCTAGCATGATGTCGGTCTTGCCTGCTTCGATCGACCTTGTTATGCCTCCTTCGGTCGAGAGCCTGCTTCGTGATTGCTCCGTTCGAGCGTAGGGATGATGTGACTTCTCAACGGACTGTTGCGCCTGCTTCGCTCGATCGTGGGACTCATCATGTGCCTGCTTGCTCGAACGTGGGCTTGTTATGCCTTCCTTGCTCGAACGTGGGACCCACCGCGTGCCTGCTTTGCTTGGGGCCGGCTGTTCCTGCTTCGACCAATTTGGGATGGTTGTGCCTGATCAAGCGGGACCCGCCGCATGCCGGCTTTGCTTGGGGTCGGATGTGCCTGCTTCAACCAATGTGGGGCTGGATGTGCCTGATCAAGTGGGACCCGCCGCGTGCCTGCTTTGCTTGGGGACGATTGTGCCTGCTTCGACTAATTTGGGGTTGGATGTGCCTGATCAAGTGGGACCCGCCGCATGTCGGCTTTGCTTGGGGCCGGTTGTGCCTGCTTCGAGCAATCTGGGGCTGGCTGTGCATGATCAAGTGGGACCCTCCGCGTGCCTGCTTTGCTTGGGGATGGTTGTGCCTGCTTCGACCAATCTGGGGTTGGATGTGCCTGATCAAGTGGGACCCGCCGCATGTCGGCTTTGCTTGGGGTCGGTTGTGCCTGCTTCGACCAAACACCATACATGTTGCCTCACCCCAACACCAGAATTGCCCCTTGACCAACACCGGCCTTGCTAATTTGACGAATCCCGACCTTGCTGACGGACATCGCTGCTTCGTTCGACACCGGCTTTGCTGTCTTGTTTCGTTCGGCCTTGTGACCTTGATCAACACCGGATTCGTGGACTTGACCAACACCAGCTTTGTTTGCTAACGTGGCTCAATATCAGCCTTGTTTGCTGACGGGGACCAGTACCAGCCTTGTGACCTTGATCAGCCTTGACCAATACCGGCCTGACGTGACCCAATACCGTCCTACTTGCGTGACGTGATATCAGTCTTGCTTGCGTGACGGGATATTAGCCTTGCGATCTCGACCAACACCGGGTTTGCGGAATTGACTAACACCGGCCTCGTTTGCTGACGTGTCCCAATACCAGCCTTGTTTGCTTTGCCCAGCCTGGTGTATTTTAACGTGAATGTATGTCCTGTCGTGCGTGACTACACATCCCATGCGTTTTCATACAAGTACTGACTCCCCCGCTTTTATTATATTGTAGGATGAACAAAAGAGGTCCTGCTAAGATGTTTTCTGTGGATAATGTTGATGCCAAGTCAGGGAGTGTTGACAGCTTCAAAGATATGTCGAACATAGATGATGAGTTTTTCACCGAGCCCTTTCAACTATATGAAAATATCTGTTCCACAAGATAACCCTTCTCCTATCGACTTCAAGGTTTGTCATGCTCCGCTGGGCCCTTATGAAGGATGGATGAGACGTATGTTGAGCAATGAGTACATCAAATATAACTTGAACAAAGCGCAAATTATTGATGTATCATGCGTGTTGAAATGGCTCGAGAGGATGTTAAAGTGGCTTCTGGTGCGAACGTTGATCCGGCTCCTGGAGAGAGTGTTGAAGCAGGATTCTGAAGCGAATGTAGGTCTCGGAGAGAGCGTTGAGGCGGCTCTTGAATAGACCATTGAAGAAACTTCTGAAGCAAATGTGGATGTGGCTCCTGGAGAGAGCATTGAAGCAGGATTCTGAAGCGAACGTGGGTCCCGGAGAGAGCGTTGAGGCGGCTCTTGAATAGACCATTGAAGCAGCTTCTGCTGGAGGGAGCGTTGAAGTGGCATCCTCTTCAGTTTGATTTAATTTTGTGAATTCCATGCTTCTTGATTGACCATCTCTCTAGTGTTGAAGAAGTCCTTGACTGACGGTGAAGGAACTTCGTGCTGAGCCTCAGTCCCCAAGCGTGGTTTACATGGTTCTATCTTGTATGCCCGATGGGTCTTTTTTACGTAATGGTCGTTGATATGGTGAAGCTCTGGATGGTATCAAT
Source organism: Papaver somniferum (assembly GCF_003573695.1). Taxonomy (NCBI): domain Eukaryota; kingdom Viridiplantae; phylum Streptophyta; class Magnoliopsida; order Ranunculales; family Papaveraceae; genus Papaver; species Papaver somniferum. Next base: position 186,891,865 of record NC_039364.1, on the reverse strand, counting down.
CAACAAGCAATAACAGTTCTTGGCAGCAGCTGTGATCAGGAGAGACTGGAAGGGAGAGGAATGGTGGCAACTTGTACGAACTTGGCACCCTCTTAAGTCCCAGGTGCAATCTCCTTTGGTAACAGAACTACTTTTTCCACGAGAAAAAAATTCTGAAACCGTCTCTCATTGATGTAGTTACCATCGATCCAGATACGGAATATCTTGGACGTTGTTTCATTATTGCGGCAGTCGTGCATGTGGTACTAGATTTGAAGTTGGCAATTTTGGATGCGCAGGATGTTGTATCTCGGTGGATTTCCTCTTGCTGCTTCAGCGAAACTGGTTCTTTCTAGCAGGGCAGATGTTGTTGTAGATGAGTGTTCAACAGCTTCACGAAGTCCAGAGGATGACCAAAAGCGCAGATTCTCCAACATAGCACGATAGACATGCATCATCTTCTGATAGAGTGTCTCGCCCGGATTTTGCTCGACATGACGCGTGGACATCGTTATCTTCTTGAGGCGGCTCTCTTGAGGTATCGGCTCCAGATTGCCATCATAGAGCGTTGATACGTTGCACCGGCATTTTTTAAACCAAGTGGCAGTACAATATAATAAAAATTTCCGAGAGGAGTTCGAAAAGCTATCTTACTTTCGTCATGCTCGTATATCCTTATCTGGTTGTAGCCGCTACATCCATCCATGGAGGAGAACATCCCGTGTCCGCTGGTTGCATCTGCTAACATGTCGATGTTAGGTAGAGGAGAATCGTTTTTGGGGCGGCATCTGTTCAAGTCTCTGAAATCCATGCAACACCTGATATGTCCATTTTCCTCGTGTATGAACTGCAACCGGCTTGGATCCGGGTATGACATGTAGATGATGGGTGACCAATCTCAATCTGGCATTTCTTCATATATCCAGGAAAATATGTCCTGGTATTCCTTGAGAAGTTGCACAAGTATCGTATGTTCCTCCGCAGAAAAGGTCAAACTGATGGAGATAGGCCTAGGATATTCCTCATCCCCGATGTTGACCACTTCGAGCTCATCAGTTGTGGAATTGGTACCGTCCTGCAGCTGTCGTGGAGCATCTGGTACTTCCTATCGTGGCTCGTCGTTGTAATAGGCTTCTGTACGACCTTTCTTTGGCGAACCTTGAATGTCCTGAGAGTCTTGAGAGTAATCACATTCGAAGACGCTCCTGTGTCGATAAGGGCCCTCTTGAACTCTGAATCCATGATGCGTGCGGTGATATGTAGGGCACGGTTGTGACCTTCCTCTGGTTGATTGCAGCAAAACGTCTCCGCCCGCTGATTCTTCGAGAGGTGTAAAAGTTCGCATAAACTTTCCTAGAGAAACTTCTTCCTGATCCGGCCTCTGGTTCGTAGTGAAACTATTGACTTGAGGAGGATCGTTGTGAGGATCAGTCCCCGGTGTAGGAGTCACCATGACAGGACCGCTCATATCTGATGTTGCTTCTTTGATCAGGTCCATGTAGGAACGCGCCGCTGAAGTACCTTCTCCGGGTGCGTTGAATGCGTTCCTTGTTGGCTCTAGGGGCTGTCGCGGCTCTTGTGGCAATCGATCAGTTAATGCTTTAAGAAAAGTGAGTACCTCTTTCTGAGTTGTAGCCATATCCATTTGAGTCTTAGCAAGAACTTCCTTCCTCTCCATCAAGTCTGCGATGGTAATGGGAGATGGTCCTCCTCTCGTCCCTCCGGCTCCTCGTCCTGACGAAGGAATGGAATCTATTGCTCTGGTGACCATCGGAGGCGTTACACTTGAGGAGATGTCGGGATTCGCGGCTGCTCTAACTCTGGTGATGGGAGGCGTTACACTTACTGGAAAATCTCCTGCTCCGCTGGCGTTGGTGGTAGAAGTGACGGCTCCAAGAGATGTATTGACCACAGTAGCTCCACTAACAGGTACATCAATACCGAAAGTGTTATCCACACTAGCTCCATCAGAATTGATTGTTGATCCAGACCTGGGTTCTACCATCTTGAAATGGATTGATGATTGAATTGGTCCTATCATCTACCCTTTTCGAAATTGATAAAGTTGTATCGGATTTTGAAGAAATTGACTTTACGACCGAGAGATTAACCTCCCACTGTGGTCGCCAATTGTTTATGGGTGAAAACTGTTTCTGCGGTTTTCGGTAAATATGGGTGTGTGGATGAGAAACGAATCTAAACCCTAAATAAATGCACTGCACGGGAGTGATTTTGATTCGAGAAATCAATCTGTACAACTCTGGCCTAAACCAAGAAATGGTCGTTCCAGACTTGCTTCGGTCATAAAATGTGAAGGAGATGGGGTTGATCTTAGGGAGGAAAGCGAAGAAGGTGTTGAGATTGTGAAGGTGTTGGTTGTGTATGACTTGTATCAGAAAGCTGAACTGGCTTGCATAATGTAAGCTATCAGTTCTGGTGTTTGGATACGATTGTATCAACACTTGGTTTCTATCTCTTGTTCTGGAAATAGGGAGGAGAACATATTTATACAAGTCATTGAGCTTTACCCACGTCTCTCGTGGGAAGTGGAGAAAGTGGAGTGATGGAGTAGTGGAGTTGCATGTGTTAGTGTCATACGATCAGTCTTTCCCACTTCTCCCATCATCACTAATCGTCCATGTCTTCCTGACACGTTCTTGTGATGGCGCGTTGTGCGATGCACGGTGTAAACCACCAGACCAATACCTTAGTATGTATCCCCCAGTTTGTGACATGATTAATGTCTCGAGTGTGTGGATCGTGGGACCCACAGAAAGCATGTGATGCTAGGTTAAATAACTAAGTTATTTAGGAAGTTGATATTTATGAAATATCGTGTGCATTCTATGCATGTAACGCATCGAATATATTCAGTGTGTATGAAGCATCGCTGCTTTAAGGCTTAACGGAGTAAGTTGCGGATTAAGCATCGCATCACGTCCAACCATCTTCGAGTGATCTTTTGGAGGCTGTATAGGTAATCCCTGACTTGACCGATCACTCTGTGTGGAAGAGTGGTGGACGGTGATTGTGGTGATACCTCACGGGTCGCCTAACTCATGTCTTAGGCTGTCCGTACAGGCTGGTGAAGTTGAACGAGATGGATTGCGACCTATATTTGCGACCGTCGGATTAGGGTTTAGGAGGTGCTCGAACACCAACCTTTAGCTTGGTCGAATCCAGGCATGGGACACGTTTTTGGCAAGGCCGATTGGGCATGCGTGTAGACGGCATGCTGGTGTAGGTGTATGTACCTCACTGTCCCATGGAGATGCGATCTAAGCCACTCAATTTGTCTGGCAAAGAGGAGCGGCTGAGATTGATTTGCGACAGAAATCCCATGCCGCAAAGGAATTGAAGACCGCACGTCATTCCTACTTCGGGAGCGCGTTTCGAGACGACCAACCATGGTCGGTCTTGGTCGATCAGTCAGGCGTGCATTCGGCAGGAAAGTGTACACGTTTGTACCTCACTGTCCCGTGAAGATGTGATCTAAGCCACTCAATTTGCCCGGCAAAGTTGAGTGATCGAGATCGATTTGCAATTGAAAACGCGCGACCATGCCTAGTTTGGGTGCACGAATCGAGACGACCAACCATAGTTGGTCTTGACCGATTAGTCATGTATGTAAGCGGGCCCATAGTGATTGTGTTGACATGCTCTGGGCCTTTTGAATCTACATCTACACCATCCATCTATGCCTGCGAAGATGGATGGTTGAGACTGATTTACGACACATGTGATGTGTCCCAAACCCTAATTAGGGTTTCACGTCCACGCTGCTTTGGCTGGACGAATTGGCAAGCCACACTTATCTTTTGGGGAGGCCGACCATGTGGGACCCACGTTGGGCCGGTGGTGAACACGCCAATACCTGCCTGGTGGCTATGGGCCCGATTTAAGCCATCCAATCATTCCGGTGAAGTTGGATGGTCGTGATCAATTTGGGACCTTTAGTGGAATTTCCTGCGACCCTTTAAGCTTTCACGCCGGCCCAACTTCAGGAAACCGTACATGGTTTTGTGGCTAGGTCAGGGGAGGATCGGTTATGCAGGCGTGAAGGGGGGCCGCCCGTGTGCATGACACGCTTGTCCATACGGTCATGGGGCGATCTATGCCGTCCAACCATGCTGGTGATGTTTGACGGAAGTGATGATTTTGAGACTGCCATTGGCGACCTTGTTCGCACGTCTCCTCCAAGCCGCTCCATATCAGCCTGGACATCCAACTTCAGGCTGGTGTTCGGTGGTAGTTTGGGTGGCATGGTAGATATTCGACCGACCAGGGAGTAAGTGGTCCCGCTGGTGGTCATTAAGGTGGTAGCCTGATCCTACTGAGGATCGTCTAGGCTGGTTAAATCATGCGGCCAACTTACGTGGTCGTGATTGTTTCTGAGACTGATATGGACAGTCCAGATTCAAATATGCTCAATCGGGCTAGTATAACACACCGAGAGATGTAGCCTGTACGGGTATTTCGTGTATGCTTCATTATTAACACTTGGAGATTCGTGTTACTCTGCTGAGAGCAACACTCAGTCGTCATGCCGCACTAATAATGAGAGTTCTGCAGGAAATACAAGGCTAAGAATGCGTTAATAATGCTATAAATTCACAGGGTACATGGGATTGTTGCCACATGCTCCATTCTAGAAGTGAAGAAGTATTCATCATTTTATCAGTGGATTTATCCTTTGCAGGATGTCAGCGCATAAATTTGGTTTCACAATTTTATCCCTGAATTAAAATCCACCATCAACAACAGACAAACAAAGATCAACACTAAATCTTTCATCGATTAAATGAATTATCTTTAGATTATGTTTTTGCAATTCAACTTTAGAAATTTAAAATCAAGTTTTGCTATATCGGTTATGGTTAGGATACAGTAAGCGTGTGAAAATATTGTGCGTCCAGAAATATGTAAAACATCCTTGTTAGTGAGTGTGGCTAGTTTGGGGCCTAATGTGATTATTTGGGGCCGATGAATTTCTTCAACCGACCTAAATAGAAGGATATGGGGTGTCTAAAAGATGGTTTAACCTTCAAAGAATCCTTAATTATTCTATCACAAATACAAATACAAAATCATAATCACTTAATTAACAAATACAAAAATCATTAATCAAAACTCAATTTTTTTTCCAATTTCCATCAAAATCAAAATCAAAACTAAAACCTAATCAATCATAAATAACAATTGAATTTTAATTTCTTTTTGGGTTTTGAAAAAAAAAAAAACTCGAAAACAAACAATTCAAGTGATTGAGTTAAATCTGTTCCTTCTAAGAGGAACCCAACAATGATTTAACTCTAAATCTTTGAAATTCACTCATCAAATTTTTTGAAAATCAACCCAGAATCGGTTTATGAGTGCACTAGATTAGTTTGATTGTAGTTGATGTTACAAGCAATCGGTTTATATTATACACCTACATAAACCGATTCTGTGTCGACGTGATGAACATCAACCACAATCGGGTTACGCCAATGCTCACATAAACCGATTCTGGGTTCAAGTTCAGAATTGTAGAGAAATAAAGAATCAGAGTATTTGTGCGTCTATATAATCCGATTGTGACTGTTAACAACTTTTTTTGTTTGAAATTATAGCCGTTGGCCCCTTGTGTATATAAAGAAGATAGCCTAGTCTTTATCATTCACTACCTTATTCAAAGAATCTTTTCCCATTGTTAATTTTTTCATTCGAATATGTCAAATTCATCATCATCGACTACCAACTCATTCGAACACATGTAATTGGAAGATGCAAACGAACTACTCCATCATCGTCAACTACCAATTCAATAGAATACATAATTAAGAGAAGCAAACGAACTACCACATCATCGTCGACTGCTGCGATGAAAGAAGAAGACGTACTCAAGGCAAAGAAACGGGGTGAAGACCAATTCCAACTAAAGGAAAGATTGAAGGATGTTGAGGAAGAGACCGAATGGGTTAAAAATTATTACATAGTCAAGGATCTTCCCGAAGAACATCAACATGAGAGTATATTTTGGATTCAAGTTGGTTGGGGTACTTTCGTTCCATAGTTAGGCGATAAGCGCAAGCTATGAATATGATGCATCCCACGTTTGTTCTAGGACGCTTCACGTTAAGAAATTGTGCACCAAGTACAATGAGTTTCTCGCTAGGCACAGAGGTGACAGGTTTGCGGCACATGATGCTTATACCGAGTGGAGGAAAGAGCAGTTTTATCATTTGGAAGACGTATTGATAGTTGAAGCTCACACTAAGGAATAGGTAGTTTTCATTTTATGCAGTTAAAAGATCATTGTGGTAGTCTATAACCATCTTAGTTTAAATTTTAAGAGTTTATGAAAAGTGGAAATGATCCACAATCTGATAATGTTTGACCATATGTAATCTGATTATTGAATTAAAAACTGTCTGTTTTTCTGTAAAAATTTTTTTTTACTAAAATCGGATTATAGTAACTCCAGCGTAAACTGATTCCTGTTTGAATTCAGAATCCGTTTTTCTGTGACTTTATTTTTACCAAAATCGGATTACATTATTTTCCACAAAGACCGATTCTGAATGAACCCCAAACAAGTTTTGTTCATAATCGGTTTATAATAATTCCATCGTAAACCGATTCATGTTTGAATTCAGAATCGGTTTATAATACTTCTTGTATAAACCAATTCTGAGAAAGCTGCAGATCTCTACCTTTAAAATCGGACTTTAAAAACGTATTAGAAGATCGATTATGTTACAAATTTCATGAGTCCAACGTACCCAAAAAAGAAAAATCACTTTCATTCATTAAGCTTGGTTCAGTTTGCAACATACAATATATGAAAGCTACAAAATATAAGCATCTGATAGTTCAAGTTCTTAACAAAAGAAAAATAGTCATTCCAACACTTGGAGACCCTTCATTTGATCCGTCCAGACCAATTCCTCCCACCGCCTCATGTTGGTCTTGTATTTTTTCAGTCATTCCTTGGTGATCTCTGAGTCCTCATGAAACCTACACACCGGTGGTAATGGACAATCTTCACGTAGTCTAAGACCGATATAATTAATTTTGTTATGGTTGAATAAAACAATTCTCCGATCCTTAAGCGATTCATCCCAAATGGTATATTTTGGTACGTATGTAAAATATGATCCTTTACCAAATAGATGAACAACGCAACTCCACGTTTCCGCCAAGAGATGACCACATGGAGGCATGCTCATCCAATACTCACGGGTAATTGGTCAATTCCCTTTGGCCCTTATACTCTAACCATTTTTATCAAATTTCACTTCTTTGTCTTTTCTTGTTTTTCCTTCATTCATCATTGATATGTAAAATTCCTTGTCTTCTTGTGGGTGCAAGGCTATCATCTTTCTAAAATATTGGCAGTGGTTTAAGTTCTCATCGTCCGCCAAACTTGTATGGCCTATTTGTTCCGATGCAACGTGATAACCATAATTTTCATCCGCATCCACATCGTCGGTAGATAACACATAGGGTTTAATGATTTCAAGAAGTTTCGAATAATACTCATCGAATATGGTGTAAGACGTTCGATGGGGTCTACCTCGTTCATCCCTAGGCGTGCTTCCATCACCAAGAGAGGCCCTTAGAGTCACCATAGAACCCATTTGTCTTGCTTGTACCTTCTATTCACGTATCCGTGATACTTGTGTTGTACTCGTTTGACTCTCTTGAGAAGGAACGATGAGATCGTTTGGCTCCTCGTGTATTGTAGGAACTTAAATTTCTTGAGAAGGATTGATTGGATCCTTATGTTGTGAATGAGCGATTGGATCATTTGAAAGGCTTATATGTGCGCTACTTGTCCCGCTTTCTCCCTTCTTTGGTCGACCCCTTTTCCTCTTAGCCGGTGCCTCTTCATGCTCATTTTGAGAAGGAACTATTGGATCACTTTTCTTGGCTTGTGCGCTACTTGTCCCACTTTCCCCCTTCTTTGGTCGACCCCTTTTCTTTGGAACTGGCGCCTCTTCATATTTAGCGTCTTCATACTCATGTTGAGAAAGGTTTCTTTTCTGACTCAACAACAGTTTCTTTGGGTACTCATTGCAACCTTAAACTATTTCCTTTATTCCTTCTTATTCATGTTGGTAGGTGGTCTACCCATCGGCTGTAGCACCGTTGGTTCTCTAACCGGTACCATATGGGGGTTAGCGGCTAGTTTTAAGTCGTACATCAAAACTTGTCGTGCCAAGCCATCCTTTTTTGCGAATTTCTCGATTATTTCTCTTCCAATATCCGTGTCCACAAAGGATTCAAGTGGTTCTTCGGTTGGGGGTGGTTTGAAAGTTAGTTGCTTCCAGAACGGATCAATGATATCAAACGGAATTCCTTGTTGATACCTCGCAATCATGTGACGACACGGAAATCCCGAGGCCGTCATCTTCATACATGAACATACAATGCTCCTTCTCCCCATCTCGTTATCCACATAATATTTGTAATCCTTCATATCATAGAAATGATTGCCCAGTGATATACCCTATAATTTAAATTTCTAATCAACCGATGGTAATCCTTGTAGCTGGTGATGATTTCATCCTACTCTCTTCCATTTGCTCCATTATCTTGATGATATCAGCCTTGGTGTATTCATGGATGGCTTGTTGTACCGTAACCACATTGTTTTGGATCCCTCGGAGCAAGCTCTTCAAACGTCCATGAGATCCTTCCGCAATACTTGTCTCCTCATTCTTGTAATGCATGTGCTGGTAGGTGTAAGCATAGATAAATATTTCCTTGTATGGATCCAACAATTCCTTCAAGGAATAAACCACACATTTCTCGTAATTCTTCTTCCATAGCCCAAAAAAACTCTCCAAATGACATTCGAACTCGGCAACAAACATTGAGTGTACCATTAAATCCCAATGATGTTGAAAAGCCTTCCACGGTAACCCGTTCGCCTCATACTCTGTTTTTCTTTTCTTCTTCTCCTCCTCTCGTTGTTCCGGAGTTAGTTTTTGAAGACGCTCATCTTTGGCCTTTTACTTCTAATATTGCATTGTATGTTCTATGTGCAAATAAAATGCTTAGCGTCCGGGAAAACCACCCCTATGGCATTCATTAATGCTTGTTCTTTATCTGTTACTATAATCCTTGGAGTTTGATCACCACGGTATATCCCCTTCAAGGTCTCTAGCATCCAAGTAAAACTCACATCATTCTCCATAATCCCCCATGCTACCGTGAAAGTTTTTTTGTCGGAAGTGTGGCAAGCAATGTTTAACAACGGCATGTTATACTTGTTGGTCTTGTACGTACAATCTATTAACAAAACTTGATAGAAGCATTAGGAGAACTTGATCATCTCCGGATGCGCCAAGAAAATACGAGTCACTTTGCCTTCCAATAACTGCTTCCTCAGTGTGTATCCGTGTTGATCGGCTAACCACTGAGATTGTTCCATAACCGCTCTACCATCCCATTCCCTCCTCCTAAAGGGTGCTCTTGCCGCGTAAATTTGCCTCAAAGTGGGAAAGTTATTCTTATCCTCCTCCTTAATCTTCCTAAGGATGTCACTTGGTTTACACTCTTTCATTGACCTTACCGTTTCCAATTGATGTAGATTCAACCCACAAACGACAGCGTGTCCAATAAGAGAATCCGGATCATCATGATTATGAAAACCATTCATCACTTTATACAGCTTGTATACCATACCATTGGGTCCCTTGGGTCTATTAACTATAATCTTAAACGGGCAACCAAACTTCTTTGATTTAGTAATATATTCTCTTGTCGTCTTCTTCACGTATGGTTTGTCCTTTGCCCAGTGACTTTCTTGCGTTCCACCTCTCTCACAAACAAGTTCCAAACGATCTTGATTTGAACGACGACCTAAAACTAATGCGCATTTGATCTCTATGCACTTGTCTATAAACCATTGCTTTTCATCATTCCTTTATTTCTATTCCAAATCGGTGAAATAGTGGGTAGAGGTATCAGGACCCAGCAGAGATACGGGTTTGGGCTGATCTTCATCGAACGCCGAAACAATCTACAACATATATCGACAATTTAAGGATAAAGAATCGGTTTATGTGTGACAGTCGAGACAACTGATTGTCAGGAATCAGATTATATGATCAATTATAAAGTCTGATTAAAGACTTGATGATTTCAGAGAAAAATTCCCAAATTTCGCAATCGGTTCACGTTGAATACCATGTAATACGATTTTCATCCTCATTTTTCCTGAGACATTTTGTCTTCACAATCGGATTACATATATACGTAAATAAACCGATTGTGAACTTCATGTATTTTACGTGAACATCCAAATAAAGGAATCGACATATGTACATCACCAACAAAAATCGATTTTGGTCACGTACACATCGCGCCAAAAATTTACTACAATCGGATTATATGATGATGAACAACAAACGATTATTGTACCCAATTTGGGGATTTTACCTAGAATCGGTTTATGTGATGATATCGATTTTGGGGATTTTTTTTTGAAATTTTTTCCATTTTTGGGCGATCGAGACGTGGAAATACATGTTTGTAGATCATTACAACTCATACATTTCTATTTGAAGCATTATCACCTTCTTCTTCCCGGCGATATTGTTCTTGTGCTTGAATAATATCCTCAAGCATTCTTTGTTTGACATGCTCTTCTTCATTCAACAAATTATCCAACTCGGTAGGATCGAAATCAAGATTATCTTATGCACCCACATCTTCATCACTACTAGAGTCTTCATCGTTACTATAAAGTTTCATTTTTGCTAACCAAATCACAAACCCTAGTTTTTCCTTTTTCCCTCTACTTCTTCTTTCCCTCCAAACCTTAAAAGAGGAAATGATTTTCTACTCTAATCTTAACACTATAATCAAACTCAACCACTAATTAATTTAACTAATACTAACTTAATTAATCATCACTAATGAATAAGTACATATTAGGTATTAACATAAATAAGTGGATAAGAGATTTCTAGAGATTATTTCTTAATGACCCTTTTTGTTTTTTAGTCATAGGGCCTAGATAATTACATTAGGACCCAAATTAGCCAGATTAGTGAGTCGAATACAAATTTCTTCGCATCTTTTTTTGTCTGTCTAAATTGGGGCTTATGCCACTTAATTGGGACCTAATACTAGATGATAAAATAGGGTTATTGGGAAAAAATTCATAGAAACCCCTTATCCAATATTTATATTAATGCCAATATACCCTTATTAAATTAGTGCTAATTCGGATTATTAAATAATTTTTAATCAATTTAATCCTAAAATTAACTTTCATTAATCCATAATCAAAACTTGTAAAAAAAATTAGTTTTTACTCGATCCAGAATCGGTTTATGTTAGTGCATTTGTAAACCGATTCTGGGTTGAGTTTCATGCTTAGGAAGATGTAAACCCAGAATCGGAGTTTTATCAATACCCACATAAACCGATTCCAAAAATCGGACATTTTTAATGCACATGTAAACTGATTATGCCTTAATTTCAGAAACAAAATATTCATTACATAGTTTAGGAAATTAGCCCACTACATATATATAGGACTCAGTATGGGAATTCTAGAATTTGACACATCAAATGCTCATCAATGAACCTCCGAGCACGTCGGTACAACGTCGTATATTCTTTGTGGTGAATGAACTTTCTTTCCCCATTACGAATTCTCCATAGCCCGTTGAAACGTTCCAGCTGAAATTCAATGAATTCTTATATGTTAGTATGTGAACTAGTGTAGTTGACATAGATATAAAAATGATCGCGTTACTCACTTTTTCCCTAAGAGGAGCTCGTGGACGATAGTGGTACACCATACTTCTAACTATTACGTACTCTCGCATTGCCCCTTTAATGTATTGGAATCGAAATGCCAAGTATCTCCATTTGCGGTTGTTGGGATTCGCGGTACGCCCGTAAAATAACTCTTTAACTCTCTTCCAAAACATTGAATAGATTTCATTCGGACGTTCACGGAACGTATTAGCAAAGGATTTAACGAGACACAAATCTTCAAACGGTTCCCATTCCATTTTTTAGGCTAAGTGTGTGATATGGGAGTGGCCAAAAGAGGTTGTCCTTATATAGATAAGGACTCAACGGCTATTTTTTTTTCAAATTCAAATCAAACAATCGGATTTTATGTATGTCCACATAAACCGATTGTGTCCTTACAAAATCATATAAATTGTGCCTCTCAACAATCGGGCTTTTGTAATGCACATGTAAACTGATTGTAAAAGTTACAGAACTTTTCTTCATAAAAATCGTTTTACATTTTTGTACATGTAAACCGATTCTAAAAGTTACAAAACTTTTTTTCTTAGCAATCGCGCTACATATTGGTTGATGAAAACCGATTCCTGGCTTCAAAAGTTACAGGAGTTTTCTTCATGACAATCGGATTTTACAAAGGTACATGTAAACCAATTCTGAAACTGAACCTCTGGGAAATTGTCAGAATCGGATTACATATAGTTATATGTAAACCGATTCTGACAGGAAAAAAAGCTAAAATCCTCCTTTTTTTCCACACACATTAAGTCATTCATAAACTAGAAACCAGATTAATTCATTCATAGACTAGGAGTGTAACCAAACATAATTCGACAATAAGTTTAAGACAAGACATAAGTTTTGACTCCATAATTATCCATACTTAAAGACATAAACATGAATATAACCATTCATTCATGAACATCCCCACCACGACCACGTCCACCGCGTCCTCGTTTCCTAGGTTGGGCGCTGCTCGATGCACCTTCAGACATCTTTTTGGTAGGGGCTCTCTTTCTCTTCTTCTTTGGCTCCTCCTCCTCCTCCTCATCTCCTCATCATCATCCTCCTCCTTCTCCCCAAACTTTGCACCAGCTTCTACATCTTCGAGACCATTCAATTCAGCAATTAGCTTTTCATTGGCCTTCATATTTTTCCCTTCCCTGATTTCTAGCTTTGCCCGGGTTATCAAGTATTCGACTCGTCTTCTCTGTTTCAATTTCAAATAACAAACATTCAATATATAATGCAAAAATCATTAACAAAATCGTAATTGAGTAACAATACGCACCAAGTATTGGAGAGCCATATAGTTGTCCTCTATCATGGGCCTCTCATATGCTCGTATCACTCGAGTATGCGAAACATTAAGGTACCACGACATGTAACCCGGAATTGCCTCGTCATCTGTTCGAGATGGACCAACCAAAAGATATTTGTGAAACGCTCTGTTATCCGAATAATCACATGATGGGAAAGACTGTTGAACAATGACAATATCACTGTCATGTGCTTTGGTTTTTGTCTCATTGAATTTGAAATCCTTGTGCGCCTTTGGGATTTTTTGTATGTAACCGCATTGTCTTGCGACTCTCGACGGGTTGTACATTACATATCCTCTTGGGTGAAACAAAGGTCCATGATATTCACCTTGCTCTGGGCACCCAACCTTCTTTCCTTTTCCTTTAGCCAAAGCCTCCTTGTAAGGATCAAAGACAACATACTTCGTCGTCAAGTTGTCTAGCGTCTCAAATTCAAATAATCCATTCTTTCTTTCTTCGGCTTACTTCTGTAGGTGTACTTGTTTCCATAATGTTGTCCGTCCCAATCCTTGTTCTCAAAAGCCCTTTTAGCAAATATTGGAAAGTGCAAATATATTCATGCCTGCAAAAAAGCCATATTCCCTCTGAGTTGGTTCCTTTGAGCCCTGGAAGCCTTTCTCAACTGCGTCAAAGAGTGTGCAAGGATGGCAGTGCCCCAAGAGTAGTCCTGTATCTTGTCAAATGGTTGCAACAGCTGGATAAAGTTGGCGTTAACACGGGCACCGGAAATGTCGGGGAAGATAATATCTCCAAGGATATAGAGGACATACGCATTGGCCGTGGCGATGATACGTTGCGGCGTCACCGCTTTTCCCTCATGACGAAGCTTCTTTGTTCCCATAAAGTTGCTCCTCAGCCTCGAGAGATGGAATATCCTTTGCTTTGCCTTGCATACTAGCATCTCCTTCTTGGTCTTCTCCTCATCCCATTGGAACACTTCCTTGGTCCACGCATAAATCTTGTCCCAATCAAGATCTTGCGCATAATCTTTGTGCTTCACGGCTTTACCTTCTATGCTTAGCCCCGGTAATGAACTTCGCATCATTTGGAGTTATCGTCATTTCTCCAAACGGAAGATGTAAAGTATTTGTTTCCCCGTAGTATCTCTCGGAAAATGCGGAACAAAGATGTCTATCGTAAGTAAGGTGGCCCAAATTGTTGACCACAGAAAGAAACCCCGTAGAATTGACTAGATCGACCACTTCCGGAACTTCTCCCCTGCTTAATTCATCAGCTATAAGTGGACATTGCCTCATCTTACTCACTGACTTTCCAGGCTTCATAAGACGAACGACATGCTTGTGATCTTATAAAACCAAACAACCACGATGGACAATAATCAAAACACACGGATAATAATGTTTACATTACATGGCACAAGGTTTAGGTACTTACTATGGTATTGTAGACGACTCCGGCCCAACTGCCTTTGTAACCCCATAACACGTTTCCTCCATCAGCTGGTATCCCTAAAGGTGGATCATCATGGCCGCGAGCAAGCATCTTCAGATCGTCGGGCATGTGGTCACCTTTCTTTTTCTTTGGAACTTCTTTCTTCTGGCCTTTTCCTTTAGGGTCTCCTTCTTGTTCTTGAACGACTTCTCTTATCTCTTTATCACCTTCCTCGTCACCTTCTTCTTCATCACTTTCACTCTCATCACTTTCTTCTTCACCACCTTCTTTGTCACGTTCTTCTTCATAACTTTCACTCTCATCACTTTCTTCTTCAACACCTTTCTTTCCACGGGCATCTTCATCACTTTCTTGTTCAGTAGGTGTATCAGAATCAGGTTCTTCATGTGTTCGTTGCTCCGCTCGAGGTGGTGGGTCATTGATGCTGATTCCTTTGGATTTACTCCCTGTGCCCCTTCGGTGGGAAGCATTCAAATTTTGACCGTCTTTTTGACGAGGTCCCAAAGGCTTAGGAGTAGCATGGTCATGTTTCTTCTTATATTTCTTTTCGGCTTGATTTTTTTGCCTGTAGAATACGGATTTAAGCAACAAAAAACAATGGAATAGAATGCATTTTTAAAGTCAGGGTATATAATCGGTTTACTCGATATACATATGAAATCCGATTCCAAACATATAAAATTAACAATCAGATTTTTGCAAGTGCTAATGTGAACCGATTCATGAAATCGGTTTACTCGATATACATATAAAGTCCGTTTCTAAAATTAACTTTCGGTTTTTGTTAAGACACATGTAATCCGATTCCAACGAAATAAGATCCAGGAAGATTGGCTACAACAATCGGGCTATTTATACACTAACGTTCCCCGATTCCTTTTCACATGCAGAACAATCGGACTATAAGTTTATGAACATAATCCGTTTCTAATAAGAATCAGGTTACTTCGTGACTAACGTGATCTGATTCTGTAAACACTGAAATTTTTGGATTTCAAAATTCTCGATTTCTAACCTAAAGCATGTTACTAAAACCTAGTTTAGAGGATTGGGTTGATAGAAAAGTAACTGATTCGACCCATTCTGTGCGATACGAGAGGCTTCGGATTGTTCTTGCACTTCCCTCGTTCTATTTTGAATCGCTTCAACAAGCCCGGGATCGTCGTCACTAGAACGATTCCTGTTAGTAGCATACTTAGTTCTTGGTTTCGACATTTTATGGAAGAAAGAAAACGATTAATCGTTTTTGAATCGTCGATCATCAACGATTTTTGGTTTCAAAAAAATGGAAAAAGAGGGAGTGGAGGAGATGAATCGGTTTTTATGTTAGAAATAAAAACTGATTTTTGTTAATTAGGTTTATTAAGGATTGATGGGGATAATTTAGTAATATTAATATTTTTTGAGAATAATTTTGGTAGTTTACATAAATATTAGACACCCCTTATCATTGTGAATTGGATAGATGAAGTAATCTATAAACCCCAATTAAGTGGCATAGGCCCCAATTTAACCAGTTTTTTTTTTGCTCTCACTTTAACAAAATTCAAAAAGAAACCGAGCGTTTACTGCTTCTCAAAGAAGGATATTCAGGGCACCACAGCGGCGCACAATGAGCGGTGACGAGCCGCTCTGAATACGTGGAGCATATGACGGCACGGGTGACGTGTGAATTTAATTTTCACGTTTCACCAAATCGTATCGCCACGCCCACTTGCCAAACTACCATCTAACCGTTCATCTTGAAAAAGTTGTAAGAACAACAACTCAGCAAACTCGTTCGGTCTTAAACTACGCATGTTTTGTTAACGTGCGCCTTTTTGTTCTCATTTCAGTGATTTCATTTCACCCGTGTTTTGTCCACTCCCTCCTCATTCCCACAAACAATTTCCCCTTTCTTTCTTTCTTTCTTTCTTCTGATGCCGGCATCATTTGTAAACCCTATTTTCCCCTGTATATTTCGTTTAATTCATCGCTAAGTTCTGTGAATTATTAATCAGCAAAATTGAAGGTATTTTTATCTCCGTGTTTTAAATTTGTTTAATTATTTGCTTTTTCATTTCTCTCAGATGCGTATTTTGGTTTAGAATGTCATTAATTTTTGTAAAGAAAAAATCATCAGTATCATATGAAACCGTAAATAATTGAGATTATAGTTTTGAATCTGATTCGTAATTTACTTTAATTTTCATGCAAGATTGTATGAGTTCCGTCAGACTGAATTACTGATGTTTAAGCTCCTATTTCTATACTGGCCATATGATTCTTCAGATTTTTAGGGTTTTTTCCTTACATGGTTTTCGATTGCCAGTTATTAATAAGTTGCAACTATTGATTTTCTGTAATTCTGAACTAATTCACTTCCAAAAGAAAAAGAAATCAAGGGAAAAATTCTGCTTCTGTCATTAACTAGTCTTATATACACTTTTTTTTTTTTTTTTTTGAAGCATTATGGTTATAAGACAACTCCACAAGTCTATCATCTTCTCTCTGTTTCTTTTTCTTTTGTGGTGGATTTTGTAGTTCATAAACACAT
This sequence comes from Papaver somniferum, assembly GCF_003573695.1. NCBI lineage: Eukaryota > Viridiplantae > Streptophyta > Magnoliopsida > Ranunculales > Papaveraceae > Papaver > Papaver somniferum. The sequence continues at coordinate 186,874,852 of NC_039364.1, read as the reverse complement.
CTAGTTAATGTTTGTTTTCCAAGTTCATTCTTTGATTCTTTGTGTGTTTAGGAATTGGGCATTCACGGTTAGCTTAGGTTTCTCGTTGCGTTCTGGGGGAAAAGAAGAGTAAAAATAAAATAAAAGATAGAATCTCTTCTTGGTAGATCCTTTCTGTCACAAGTTCCTTTCCCCATAGTTGTTTTTCAAGATATGCTGAATATCACATCGTGTTGCCACCTTGGATTTGAGATGATTTATTGAATACACTAATGAAATAGCAGACCTGATTTTCCATAATGACCATACCTATCTGGCCTGTTGATATGCATTTTCTCCCTAATAATTAATATATTGATTCATGTAGGTAATTTTATATAAATGAATTATTTCTCTACTTTTTCCTTACTGTTAACATAAATGATTCAAATATTGGAGGTAGCTAGATATTTTATAATTTTCTGATCCTCTGTTGAATCCTGCTGCATGGTTGTGCCTCATCCTACAGTTGGTATACTTTTTGCTTGGTCCAGGAAGTGTAGGTTACTTTCTGGGTCATATTCACGGATCAGCGTGAACTTTCTTTTTTTTGAGCATTGAATGAACTGCATTCCTGGTGCATGATTCATATAAGATATTATTCTTGGATTCTTTAATTTTTGCTTTTTCTTAAATATCTGTGATAATCTTTTGTCAAGCTTGTATACTTCTTTCGGAGAAATAACTAGTGTTCTCCAGCATTTCCATCATTCGTTAATCGCCTTCTAAAACGTATTTTATCTAACCTGCAAATAGGACAATCAGGACCAGTTTAAGATAAGTGAGAAAATTTAAGTTTCCTATTGGCCGCTGAGCGATGGAGAACGAGATAGCAAAGAAAAGAAACATGAAATTGCTTTGGAAAAAGAAAAACTGAATTACTGATTAATGAGTCAATTTTTTGGCTTTACCTGACCACTCGATCTATGGGCCCACCTTACAGCAGATTTCCTTCTCTAAGAACTGACATGGGTTGACATCCTGAGCACTTATTTCCTTAAAGTTATGTTTTTACTTTTTGGGGTTCCTTCTTGTCATCATTAATTCATTATCTAACTTCAAATAGCGATATGGCCCTTGATGGCCTTATTCCATGTACCAAGCCATCTACTGAACCAATATGCCACTACGTAGTGTTGCTTTCCTGTCCACCTTTCAGGGCCTACAGATGGATTATTGATTCTCTTTATTTAGTTGCGTTAAGTTTTAAAGTTTAGTAGCCAGTTGCTTCTACTTAAGATTATCGAAGTTAATATTCAAATCTATGAACTCTTTTCGTGTTTGTTTTAGTGTCCATCTATTATTTAACTTATAAGGTTCTCGCTTTGGTTAATGTCTTTGCTTCAATTTCTGACCTTGTTTGAATCCTTACTCCAGGAGGAGGTTTTTCTCTAATTTAATCTTCCTCTTTTGAAGTAGGATTGGTAACCGAGGTGGTATTACTCCGAAGATATATGCTTGCTGGAACCTGGATGTCTTTACACTCTGTGACTGATTAGGTGGGCTTTGTTTTATTTACTCGGCAAAAAATGGATCGCTGTGATACTTCTGGATTCGTCAGTGGGGGGTGCAGTGACCTGTATTGAGAACTTCTAACTTAGTTTTGTTCATCTTTCTATCTAACCCCTGGAAATAAGACAGTCTGCTATTGTGTAAATATATATAGTGTAGATTTAGTTCACAATTGGTATATTCGGTGAAACAGTTTATGGATACAAACAATAATGGGTTCCAGAATTTGGGTTACCTTGCTAACTCTGTGTCAAATGCATTTGGAAATTTGGGCAAAGCTATCCAAGGCGGAGGAATTGCAACTAGTTTCCATACAGACACTGTTTTGCGGCTTGACTCTCCAAGTGCTTCCGTCCCTTATTTTGTCACATATAAGAGGAAATGGAATGTGAGTGATGGACCCATGGGCCGAGAAGATGGTTCTTCGTTTTTTCTTGGTCTAGGTCGTTCACCAAGTTCCTCAGACAGCAAGGGTAGTTCTGCAACTGCTTGTACAACTATCTCCTCTGCGAAAGAAAATGAAGAGGAGTCTTCCATGGATCTTAATTTGGATTTTGATCTGCATCTTGGCAATGAGAAGTCTTCCAGCCCAAGGAAACCTTTCAGCTCAACTCTGAAGACTTCCAAAGCGAAACCCAAGTTTGGTCTTGAATTAAGTCTCTCTACGGGGCTCACCGAATCTGATGTTACCTCTGTTACTTTGGGCTCTATCCCACATCTGAGTAACTCTGAAACACCCTTAATGATCAGTAAAACCCCACATGTGGAAGAAGGGTCAATGTCTTCCAGCTGGAAACTACCACATGCAATGGCTCCGTTGCATAATTTTCAAAACACAGAAGCCATATGTAACCAAATATCCTGCAAAAGCAGTCCAGAATCAGTAGTCCCTGACATCTATTCCACCATGGTTACCACACCAAACAGCTCAGTTACTTGCACTTCGGGGCTTGCTCAGCTGATGCAGCAACGCGGAGGAGCCAATTCAAAAATCTGTCAGTTCAGGGGATGTGGAAAAGGAGCTAGAGGCGCTTCCGGTCTCTGTATTGCTCATGGTGGTGGGCGTAGATGTCAGAAAGCTGGGTGTCACAAGGGAGCTGAAGGCCGGACAGTGTACTGTAAGGCTCATGGCGGTGGCCGCCGGTGCCAATATTTAGGGTGCACGAAGAGTGCTGAAGGCAGGACCGATTTCTGCATAGCACATGGTGGTGGTAGACGATGCAGTAACGACAGTTGCACCCGAGCTGCAAGAGGGAAATCTGGTCTTTGCATTAGGCATGGAGGTGGTAAGAGGTGCCAGAAGGACAATTGCACAAAAAGTGCTGAAGGTTTCTCTGGCCTTTGTATCTCTCATGGGGGTGGCAGGCGATGCCAATTTCCAGACTGCTCAAAAGGGGCACAAGGAAGCACATTATTCTGCAAAGCTCACGGTGGGGGGAAAAGGTGCACAATTCCAGGCTGTACAAAAGGTGCGGAAGGGAGCACACCGCTCTGTAAGGGCCACGGGGGTGGAAAAAGGTGTGCATTTCAAGGTGGTGGAACATGCCCTAAGAGTGTTCATGGTGGTACTCTTTACTGTGTAGCTCATGGAGGCGGGAAAAGATGTGCGCTACCAGAATGCACCAAGAGTGCAAGGGGACGAACTGATTTTTGCGTTCGTCATGGAGGTGGTAAAAGGTGCAAGTTTGATGGATGTGCGAAGAGTGCACAAGGAAGCACAGATTTCTGCAAGGCCCATGGTGGAGGTAAAAGATGCTCGTGGGGCCAGGCAGGATCAGAATTTGGTAGACAAGCTCCCGCTCCATGTGATCGATTTGCGAGGGGGAAGACTGGACTATGTGCTGCTCATAATGCGTTGGTGCAAGACCAACGTGTCCATGGCGGTGGAACATTGGGGCCTACTGCATCAGGTTCAAAATGTAACACGCATGAGAAGATGAAAGACATTATTACTATTGAAGACATGAATACTGAAATCAGTAGCATGGGAAGTGTTGGAAGCACATTTTTTGACTGGAATGGCTTTGATCCAAAAGGTTTTGTAAACCCGGGTGTTTCTTTACAGGTACAGTCAAGGGGCGTACCAGGTCCAGAAGGTAGAGTCCATGGAGGTGGGCTGATGGCAATGCTGGCTAGTGGGAGGAATCAGGCTCCAGGTGGCCCTTCAGAGCAAGGGAGTTCTGTGATACCTCACAATTGGATGTAATCAATACTTCACATAAGTCCTTTTTTTCTTTTTCTTGTGTTTGATTTGGTATTGTGTAAGTGATTCTTCCCGCTTTGTTTCCTTGTGCTTAGTCTGTTATCTAGCTTGGCATTTTAGAGATGGGGAAAAAAATAATGTTTTCTTGGATGGGTTAGAATGAGAAGGAATCGTATGGACAATACACCCTTGAGGGTGGAAACTGGCTGGGGCTGGTACAGTTTTCGCTGTGTGTTTATGGGGTTTCTCCAATTGTAAATATAAATATTTAGTTTCTCGTGAATATCTGGTTTTAGATTACTGATCAGTGTGGTTAATAAAGCTGGTCAGTGTGGTTAATAGTCCAGTGTTTGTTAAATTTCCTTCTTGAGTCTTGCTGTCACGCGCACATCTGCGTGACAGCTTAAATGAACCCGCGTCTTGCTGCCGTGGGATCCGAATCTTACTTCATCAATCGGCTTGTTAAATATTTTCTATTATCCTTTAAATGCCCCTATAGTTTACATTTCTTTTAAAATAAATTCAAAATATTTTTTTTTTGAAGCATGAAATTTATTAGATTAGACTGAAATTACATGGGATACGTAATACCCATAGAGTCTGTGATTATAATAGAACTTATAGACTGCAGAATTGCATGTTCCCATATTGTTGTTGTGAGCCTCCCTATGCAGTCATCCGCCGCTTGATTTCCTTCTCTATAGACGTGTCTAATAGAGTATTGTTGGGTTTGGGTGAGCCTTTGTTTGATCTCTGCAACTAGATTGGATATATATCACGGGGCATCAGTGTCTGAGGTTAGAAATCTTATTAAATTTTCTGAATCAGTTTCGAATTGAACTTTTGGCCATCCTCGTTTCGACGTCGTTTATGAAGGATGTGCATGGCCCAAGATTCCGCTACAAGTGTTGTGGTGATGCCTAGCGGTTGTGCTATTGCTAGGGTTGTGTTGTTTTCCACGTTTCAACTTATAATACCTGCTCCCGCTATCCAGGTATCCCCTGCTGCCCCGTCCGTGTTGATTTTGATCCAATCTGACTAGGGCTTGAGCCATCCCACAAAGATGAGGGAAGTTATTACTGTTTTTTGTGCAGGGTTCGCATATGTGGGAGGTGGTTCTGGGCCATGAATATTCATGTTGGAGTTTGATGGCCATTTCCATTACACTTGTCGGGTTTGGTTGTTGTTGGCGAAACATCACATCATTTCTGGTTATCCATAAAGACCAAAATAGGAAGCAGAAAGTTGTGGTGATCGGTGCAGACATTTTTGTTTTAAGGAGTTGGGACATAGTCGTTTGATGGGGGCAATGAAATAGGTACGCCATGATTGGGTTTTTGGTGGTTTGTGAGGTGGGTTAGCAAGAGGTTCCAAAAATCTATAGTTGTTTGACATTGAAGCAAAATGTGAGTGGATGTTTCAGGATTAGAACTGCATTGAGGGCATAGGTTAAAGTTGGTGAGTTGGATACGATCAAGAATGTTGAGGGTCGAAAAATTCTCATTAATTGCTTTCCACAAGAAAAATCGTACTCTTGGAAGACATGATGTACTGGTACAAGATTTGTGGTATATGATACAATAGGAGGCCGAGACTGCAACCGAGTAAGCAAAAAAAAAAAATTGTCTAAATTATTTGTATTCAGTATGTTTCATGTTTTTTTTTATTTTTTTTTTATCGTTCATTTTGATTGTGTTTGCAAATATGTATTTTTTTCCGGTTGCAGGTAGGACTCCCACACATTTAGGAGGGGATAACGTTGCACTGAACAACTTGACCAGAGGCTTTTGGGTGAAGGTATATGCTAAACTACACCTTTCTTTGCCCTGAACGCATGGACGAACCCAGAAATCTTCTCTGGGTAGGGCTGGAACATTCACGATTGGCAATGAGGCCGAAGGCCACAATTTTTTTCCGTAACGAACCAGGTAATAATTGAGATTTACCCATAAATTACTAGATAGATAGACAAATGAAAGACGAAAATAAATAAACTCTATGACAAACGTGATTGAATAAAGAGATTCATAATTTAGGAAAGGCAAATGGAAGAAAAAAATATGTTTTAAAGAAGATATTAGTCTTAGTTCTCTCATAACATAGGCTAAAGCTGATTAGGCAAAGAAAATACGTTAGGCCAAGTATAATCAAGGAGGGCTAACCACTAATTTTGGAAAAATCTACATAACAAATTTTTTGTTTGCCTAATATAGGGACGGGCTATAACCTGAGTTAGCCCCTTGCTAGGCCCATCCCTGCCTGAACGATGTTTGCATACCCACGAAATTTTGGATTTTGGATTTCGTATTCACGCTCCACTGCATAATCACCATTGTATTGTTATTCGTTTTGTTCGTGGATAGTTTGACCATCTAAGGTAAAAAAATCCAGTTCGTTATGTTCAAGTTACTAAAACAAGCAGAGTGCATGTGCGATGCACGTCTTCGAATTTTAGGTGTTCATTGTTCTTTTTGGCGGGAGATACTGACCTGAAAAATTTAGTAACATTCAATCCCCAAGATCCGGCGATAGTATTTCTGTATTATGTTGGTTTTTTAGTTTAGGTCCTTATACATATTAATTATTTCAACTACACCCGTAAAATAACTGTCATATATAATAGAAGGCCTTTTCGTTTAACGGATGAGATATAAATATGGATGATATCCGATGGCTGCTGTGAATAGTTGAGACAAAATTAATTCTCGGAAGATCTTACGGCTGAATTTTAAATGAGAAGGATTGACGGCTACGAATAGAAGAGCTTAGGATTATGTTGCTGTCATTAAAAAGGGGGAGATACTTAACATGTAAAGGGTTGTATATCTAACTCCTTTAAAATCCTAAGCTCCTTAGGCTCCACGTTGAACGGTGACCGTCACCCTTTCACAGAATTGCTCTGTTTCACTTTTCCTCAAAGGAGAGAAAAATAGGAATTCCCACACAAATTTCGCCCACAAAGCATAAAACCAAAAAACAAACCCTAAGAGCCAGTTTTCTGTTTCGCTCACAAAACATTAAAAAAAAAAAAAAAAAAAACCTAAGAACAAACCCTAGGATATGCTTCCTCTCCTCTCCATGTTCTCTTTGTAGCCTTCTTCCTCTCCTCTCCATGTTCTAATTCTCTCCGTTTAATTCATCATCGTTTTCCTTTTTTGTTTTGTTTTGATTATACAAGTGAAAATCTAACTGTTTTGTACTAACCCTAAAATCAGTTGTTTCCCTGTGGGTCCTGTCTGATTTATTTTGTTTTGATTATTTCATCTTATTCACAGAAGGGGTTGATGTTGTCACAAAGAGTTGTTCGAGTTCACGATTTTCACTTGAAAGCAGTTGTTACAACCATCATTACTACTGAAGGTATGAATTCTATTTTTCAATTTAGGGGTTCTTTTTATTGATTATAATGCAGCATGCAGGTGATAGTGGCTTAATGCGATTAAGGTTTTTACTGCAAAACGCATCATGAGTTTTTTTTACCGCTGCTTTCTTTTGTTTGGGTTTATCAAATCTGAGGTCTTTTGATGATTTTATTCAGTTGTTTTCCTGTGGGTCCTGTCTGATTTATTTTGTTTTGATTATTTCATCTTATTCACAGAAGGGGTTGATGTTGTCACAAAGAGTTGTCCGAGTTCACGATTTTCACTTGAAAGCAGCTGTTACAACCATCATTACTACTGAAGGTATGAATTCTATTTTTCAATTTAGGGTGTTGTTTTTATTGATTATAATGCAGCACGTAGGTGATACTGGCTTAATGCGATTAAGGTTTTTACTGCAAAACGCATCACGAGTTTTTTTTACCGCTGCTTTCTTTTGTTTGGGTTTATCAAATCTGAGGTCTTTTGATGATTTTATTCAGTTCTTTCCCTGTGGGTCCTATCTGATTTATTTTGTTTTGATTATTTCATCTTATTCACAGAAGGGGTTGATGTTGTCACAAAGAGTTGTTCGAGTTCACGATTTTCACTTGAAAGCAGTTGTTACAACCATCATTACTACTGAAGGTATGAATTATATTTTTCAATTTAGGGTGTTCTTTTTATTGATTATAATGCAACATGCAGGTGATAGTGGCTTAATGCGATTAAGGTTTTTACTGCAAAACGCATCACGAGTTTTTTTTACTGCTGCTTTCTTTTGTTTGGGTTTATCAAATCTGAGGTTTTTTGATGATTTTATTCAGTTCTTTCCTCTGTTTATCTGTTCATGCAACAATAAACGCTTACCCATTGATCTTCATTGTAATTAGTTAGGTTGGTGTGTTTAGGAGGAAGCCAGAGGAGTTGAAATTTCGCAAATAAACTATCTTGAGCTTGCTGTTAATCTTGCAAAAAAAAAAGGCCAAAAAGTTGGCAAGTCATGCTTCTGTTTCTTCTTTGTTGGTAATTGGGAAGTTTACTAGAATTGTATGAGGCACATTGTTGCGATTTAATTTTTATCGAATCTCTTAATATGGTGGCCACAGTCGACAAGGAATTGTCTCATACAATCGTTTACCAGGTAGTAGAAGCACTGAGAATGCTAACATCTGATGAAAAGAAAAAACTAATCTTGGTTAACATTTGACAGGTACGTGCTTCAAATTTATTAATTTTAATATTATTTGATTGATTATCTTTAGTCACCAACAATTAGTCAAATTTGGTATTCGAAATTGCGGCAATGTTTTTTGCTTTATTTTTTTTCCCCTAAAAGTCTTTGCGTAGCCCTTCATATTGTAAGGAAACCATCTAATATCTCTAATTTCATTTCATAGATATACTGTCATACATGACAGCTATGTACAAGCATTCTTTAAAAAGCTAAGTTGTCGAGCTATATTATAGGTGAGTGCCCCAAAGTGGGGTTCATATATGCCATGAAAGGGTATGAGAAATGGCTTTAAAATGTAGGCGAAACGACAAGGGCACCTGTTTAGAAATTCAGAGAATTGACAATACGTTCTTCCAGCACAACAGTGTTATGACTTCTAGGGAAATTTTACAAAATAATATGGCTGCAGGTTTGTGTATATCTCCACTCCGTATTCTTTAGAATGCGCACATGGACTCTTTTTTTCGTGTCTCTGTCTTGGTTATTACATATTTTCCATTATATGCAGAACTTTTCACAAATGTCATTACTCAAATGGATGCAGAAAAATCAGTTCTGCATGGAAATTTAAGCATACCTCTTGAGCAAGATCCATTGAAGAAAATTGATATCCAAGACCGGCATTATAGTGGTATCAAGAGGTTGGCAGTCTCTCAAACTTAATATCTTTATAAAGGTATTGGAGCTAAGTTTTTGAGGATTAAAATATATACAACTGTGTGTGGTACCTCATGACTTGCAAATTAAAAGTCAACATTTGCAGTTTACAAATCTGGGGTTTGGCATGGACTTCTCTTGACCATAGAGGCGGCTGGCGTGTCCCAAGTGCAGGTAATTTTGAAAACTGTTGCTTCACGCAGTCAAAAGTGAAAAAATGCACGAACTGCATTGGTACAAGCATCTATATGCATTTCTTTTTTTAGCATGACTATGATGTTCTTGCGGTTTATTTTTTTTCCTACAGTTTCTCCTAAACATAATAGGCCACTTTTATAATAAGCTGAACATTAATGTTGCAACTTGCAAATTCTCTGGGTACTTCATCTTGATGTGAACCAGTTATTTTGTGTGCTGGTGTTTTTGATTTTTAGCCTGGTCATTTGTTTCTCTATTCACATGTACTGGATGGGTTGAGCTCTCAAAAAACGCCTTATCAATGCTATTGTTGCTTCTCTTGGTTTGAAATGTCCCTTGGAATCATCTTTTACGTTAATTCTGCAACTTGGTTTTCTACTAGCTCATGAAGTGGAACCTCCTATTAGATCGTCTTTCATCATATGCTAATCGGAGTTAGTTCTTATACTTCCCTGTCTCAAAGTTGTTTTTCCTTTTCATTTTTTGGTTGTTGATTTGATTTTGATTACAAGTCTTATTTTTATATTTCAAAGCTGATTATGCTCTTTATGACAATCTATCGGACTAGGTTCCACCCAAGAAAGACGATGACAAAGGAAAAGATGGTGAAGTGGAACCTCCTATTAGATCGTCTTTCATCATATGCTAACCGGAGTTAGTTCTTATACTCCCCTGTCTCAAAGTTTTGTTTCTTATTCATTATTTGGGTTGTTGATTTGATTTACATTACGGGTCTCATTGTTATATTTCGAAGCTGATTGTAAACCAGCATGCACCATGAATTTCCATATAGGTAAAGAGTTACTACAAACATTTTAATTAGGATGTTTTTGTTTAGGTTGATTTTTTTGCTTTTATTTCATGATTATTTCTGTGCACATATATATAGTTAGGATGGAGAAGACGGATATCAGATTGTAAGGTGTCAAGCCAAAGTTGTGGGAACTATAATGTAACCGTGGATGTGCAATTTACAGGGTACCATTGAGATGGTTATGCCAAAGCATGTTCATGTTTGAAGATCATGTATTTATGTACTGCTGACAGAAATTGGCTTGGCTTGATAGTTACATATGCTATATCTTGGGCAGTTCTACATGTATGCAACGATTATCAATTTGTATTCTCATTGGCACGATTTATTTGATTTTAGTACTCAGCGTATGCTTCGTAATTCCTGTTAGGAAGTAACAATGAAGATGCACACATCACAACTTTCTCTGACAACGCCAATATGCTTTTTGGGGACACTTCAATCCATTGTTGTCACTTTCGTCATGAAGTACACATCATCAGCTTTTCTTTTATGATTGTTCAGTTGATATCATATAAAACTCTGAGCCCCTCCTCAGTGTGCCATTTCATAACTGCCTTTATTTGTTTATTTTTAAACCAAATTAAAGTTGAAGGAACCATTAATTCTCATTTGGCTTCCAAATTAGATAGTCATTTTGTTAATGGCACACCGACGAGAGGCGAGGCGAATCAAGTGTTGGTATTCAATACTTTATTTTTTTAGTGTTGGTATTCAAAATAACACAACAATACTAATAAATAAATTCTTCCTATGTTAAAATTTGGACTCATCTCAGAAGTAGTTTAGCGAGGCCAGTGTTCATTTTTTTTGTCAAATGGGAAAGTGCATATGAAGAATAGTTGACTCCTAACTAATCAAAACACATAATTTCTTATCAATAAGAGTTTATATTCTCATCAAGACACAACGTGAATTTCAGAGTTCTAGCAACTTTAATAAGATTACAAGAAATAGGGACTTGCGCGAAGCCGAGCTTTACCAAAACATATCGGGAATATCGGGACTGGGGAGAGGCGAAGCCGAGCTTTACCAAATCATATCGGGACTGGGGAGAGGCGAAGCCGAGCTTTACCAAATCATATCGGGACTGGGGTAAGGCGAAGCCGAGCTTTACCAAATCAAATGAGGACTGGGGCGAGGCGAAGCCGAGCTTTACCAAATACAAAATATGGTGCATTGTATTTGTAGTTTGTAGTTGTAGATTGAATTGGTGAACCAAGTTTGAGAACTACGCCCGGGCACTGACCTATAATTTTTCTTTTCTATGGAATGAGGTTTTAGTTCTTAGTAAATCCTAATAAGTTATGTTGTCCACATTATCATTTAGATGATTCACTCCCAAGTTCCTTCTGATTTTAATGTGTAAGAAAGAATGGCGGCAGCTATTACTGGCATATGAATGATATTCATCTGTTCTTCTCAAATCGGGGCTAGGCGAAGCCGAGCTACGCCAAATCAAATCGGGACGAGGTGAGGCGAAGCCGAAGCCGAACCCGAGCTTTACCCGAGTTTTTATCTCATCGTATATAAAAACCCGAGCTTGTTTTTATATACGATGAGATCTTTATATTCCAGTATTTGCCGTTATTTGGCATAATCTATACGGGGTTTCAGGTGACTATTGCAACTTCGTTTCTGTCTCAAACTTTGGTTTTGCAAGATGTTACTACTGTCAAGTTTGGAACATGGGACATTGCTGACCATGAGAGTTACATGGCTGACTTAAAGGTGTAGCAATGACATTGGTTTTAAATCAGCTACTCAAAATGATGAACGCTATCATTTTTAGCTACTTAACTACTTATATTAATTTCTAGAAAAAGTGGGTCAATTGCTCAAGTATTTCTAAAATATGGTTCTAATGGACAAGTAAATATTAGGAATGGGTGAAATGGATACCAAATATTCTAGACAATTTTGTCAAATTTTATTTATTTATTTTTGCTTTTACATTTTCTCTTTCCAAGTAAAAACAAATACAAGAAAGCTCATAACACCAAAAATATTTATCCGATTTTAATATAATTTATATTTTTGGAAAGAGTTTTTAATTATCTATGAAACAAGATCCATTGTTAATAGTAAATTCGAAAGTTTTTTTTCGAAAAATAATAGGTAGGATGAAACTGGTTGCATCCTAGCTTAAACTAAAATAAAAATAATTATTTGACAAATAGTTAAGATGAACTGGATGCATCCTGATTTAAACTAAGAAAAAAATATTTAAAAAATAACTATAATAAATTTGACTTGAATTTGTTTTCATCCATGTTTAAGCTAGTATGAAACTGATATCGTCCTTAACTAGTACTCCCTCCGTTCCTTTTTAATCCTGGCTTGATTGGGGTATACCCAAATTAATTGGGGTATACCTAATAAGACAAAACCCAGGTCATTTTGATGTAAAAGAAGCATACATGTATTTTCTAAATGGCTAATATACCCTTGTTTAATTAACACTAAAAAACTGATTAGCTTAATTAATTGCGTTTAGATTGATTAATTGAGTAGATTAAAACTTATGCATTTAAGTTATGAAATTTTGTTTTTGATTGAACTCATGTGGGAAGATTTTTGATGAAAAAAATTTGTTTTGAAATTTTTTTTTTGCAACGGAAATGAAAACATACTACCCAAACACTTCTAAAAAGGGGATTCCAAAGTTGATGTATGAAATCCTACTCAAAATTAAACAAAAAATCAACACTTTCAGTTCTGAAACTATGAAAAGTCGGCAGGGTCGACGAATGAAGAACATGCCGACTATATCGGGTCGGCAAGGTCTACGGATGAATAACATGCCGACTATATCCGGCCGGCAAGGTCGGTGAATGAAGAAGATGCCGACTTTATTATTTTTGACACACTAGAGACTCTTGTAAATGTTTCACTAGTCGGCATCTTATTGATTTTTTTACCTTTCCGGCTACCTTATAGTCGGCAAGGTAAATAAAAAATACCTTGCCGATTATAGGATTGTTAACATACAGAGAAAGGTGTTACAAATGCATGATTAGTCGGCAAGGTATTAATTTCATAGCCTTGCCGACTAAACTATAGTCGGCAAGGTATAAGGATGAATACCGTGCCGACCCTGTAACTGCTAATTTCAGAGATGAAAAGTCGGCACGTTATTCAACCTCATACCCTGCCGACTATATTTTAGTCGGCAAGGTCGACAAAAAAAACCTTGCGACTTTCGATTCGTTTTGATTCTTCGTTTTTTTGTTTTTTCTTGATTTCATCATGTATAGTTAGAGTTTTGAAGAAATATTTTGAACTTTTTTTGAATATATTTTAGTCGGCATGGTTTTTTAGTATGGACAATTTGGTTTTTTAACACCTTTTAGACACCCCTTAGCACACTAGTTTGATGGGAATAATCTGGGTATACCCCAATTAATCTGGGTATACCCCAATCTCGCCAGGTTTTTAATAGGCTGGTTTTGTTCTTAGAGAAATTTAAGGAAATTAAGAGAACTAATCATTGAAAGTGGTCCTCATGACACTTGTCAATAAAAGAAGTGATGTGAAATGGTCCCCATGACACTTGTTAGCAAAACAAGTAAAATGAAATGGTCCACTTGACACTTGTCATCAAAAGAAGTTAAGAGAAAAGTGGTCCCAGAAAATTAAAGTAACATTTGACTTTCTCAATTAGAAAACCAGCCTATTTTTTTTGAAACATTTATTCATAGAAACCAGCCTATTAAAAAGGAAAGGGAATATGAAACTGGTATCATCTTGTTTTAGATTTTGTGGAATTTGTTATCATCCATGTTTAACATTAGTATGAAACTGGTTTCATCTTATGTAAATTCTGTTGAATTTATTTTCATCCATCTTAACTAGGATGAAACCGGTCTGATCATGGTTTAAATTTGATTGAATCTCATGTACATCTATATTTAAACCAGTATGAAACTAGTTTCATCATTAATATTATGATACGGACTTTAACGGTAATATACATACTTAATTTCATCCAATCTTTAATTATCATGAAAAATGTTTTAAATTTGGTTGCATTTTATTGTATTCTCCAATTTGTCAAGGTCGTGTAATAACAATAGGAGCTGCATGCAAATTTATGTATTAAATACCCCTATGGATCATGGACATGGGAGGTTACAAGTGGAGATGAAATTCTATTATATTTCCCTTTCTTTTCAACCTTTCACGAGAACCGATCTCGTTTGGTGTGTGAGCTAAACGTCACGACAAAATCATACTTAAGTGTAGCCTGGTTATACCTATATACTCATAGGTCCAGTTCAAGTGTTTTACTTAGGGCTGTCAACGACACTTAACATAACAAATAATGGCTCTGCCGCTACCGTCGTCGTTAAAATTAGCGGTTAATCGATATCCGTTAAGTGCCGACGGAATTATGAAATTCAAAACCATTACCGTTATGTCGGACTCATTGGATAACGGTTAATTTTCCGGTACCATCCGGTATGTCACAGGACAACACAAAACATGTTTAAAACATAGACCAATTACACAAAATAACTTCTAAATTCAAGTAAAGAAGTTCTAAATCCATGCCACACAAAAAAAACATACAAATGTTCATGTTCTAAACCAAATTACATGTTCAGATGTTCTAGCAAAAGAAAAACCATGTTTTTGCAAAAAAAAAAAAAAAGGATTAAAGGAACTGCCAACTGCATCTGCAAATGCATTCCTCCATCTCCAGATTCTCCATTGCCAAGTGCCAACTGTATCTGCAAATGCATTCCTCCTTACTCCTTAGTCCTCAACTTCTGCATTTTGAAATGAAAATCAAAACTGTTAGACAGTGAAGCAACTTAAGCTGGCAGTGTCAGTGCAATAAGGCAATAGCAATAAATATAAAAGCAAGTAAAAGATTAAGATGTAAGGAAACTTACCAGTAACACAACTATCACTGTCACTGAGAGTAAGATCTGGCAGCCAATCACCCAAACAAAGCAAAGATTCAACAGGATCTGGAGCTAATGAACTCCTGTGAGATGTGAGAACTCTGCCACCAATACTAAACATAGATTCTGATGCTACACTTGTCACTGGAACTTCCAATACATCTTTTGCAATCCTTGAGAGAATTGGGTACTTAGGAGCATGATTCTTCCACCAGCTTAAGATATCAAACCTCATTTCTTCAGTGGTTGTGCCTTTAGGAAGAACTGGTTCTGCTAAGTATGTCTCCAATTCTGACTTCTCAACCTCAAACATATTGTTTTCCATAATAAAATCATCATAACCAAATTCATATGATGTTGTTGTACTTTTACCTGTAGAGATCTCAAATCCAACTGAATGCATTCCAGTAACAAAATAATCTGGAGTTGTAGTGTTGGTTCCATAAGCACAGAAAAGAGCATTGAGTTCAAGCTCAAATTTGTTATGTGACTTTTATAGTTTCCACACCATATGCTCTCTTAATAACAAACTCCACCCATTTAGCCTTGTACCTAGGATCTAAAACAACCCCAATTCCCATCAAAGTGTTACTTTCTTTCCAGTAGGCATTAAATTCCGTCCATGTCTCTGATAAACTCATGCTCACTTTATTCCCAGATCTTAATGCATCTATTAACTTCTTGCACCCCATTATAATACAAATTTGTTGTGGGATACTTAATCTCAGCAAATTTGGTTGAAATGACATCAAACAATTCCAAACATTCACATACATGTATTCCTTGTTGCCACTCCTTAGCAGTTGATAGTATCTTGAAGTCATTATCCAAATCAGCTAGCCTAACAAAAGCTTGTCTCAGAAAAATTGCATACTTTAGCATCTTAAAGGTGGAGTTCCACCTGGTATCCACATCTAAAACCACAGACCTTGAAACAGGAAGCTTAACTTGGGCAATAGCATATTCAAATCTCTCTTTTCTAGCCTGACTTGCTTTGACATATTTTACACACTCTCTAACTGCATCTATAAATGGAGCAACCACTCTCATTCCACACCTTACAATCAAGTGCAATACATGATTACTACACCTCATTTGGAACATATCCCCATTAAGAACTAAACAATCTTTTCTATCAAGCCATTTCTTCAGATGGTCCATCATAACATTGTTGGAGCTAGCATTGTCAGCAGCTACAGCAAAAAGCTTAGTGTCTATGTTCCAATCTAGACATACTGATTTCACTACAGATGCTAGAACTTCTCCAGAATGTGGTGATGGCACTAAAGTATATGCTAGTGTTTTCTTAATCAGTTTCCACTCATCATCTAAATGTATTGTCACACATCAATAACCATACTTTGTATGCTTACATGACCACATATCTGTTGTTAAACTACACTTAGATGTAATTGTCTCAAATTGTTCTTGTAATTGCAGTTTGAACTCAGTTATTAGTTTCATGATATCTTCCCTAATTGTATTACTAGTATAAAGCTTAGCAGTAGGATTTAAAGACTTCACAAACTCAACAAAATATGGATGCTCAACTATAGTGATTGGATAACCATGTTTAGCAATCATCTTGGCAACAAGAATCCTAGTAGCATCAGTATCATATTTACAATTAGCAAGCTTAGTTTGTGCATTGCCTGTTTTGATTGTAGTAATCTTTCTTTGTCCTTTCTTGTTTGCAGACTTTTCTTTGCAGGTTTTAGCATGGTAATGCAATTTGTTGGTTCATTGGCTACTGGGTGCATGCATTCTCCTCTTACAATGTTTGCATTCAGCTATAAATATCCCAATATCCTTACCTTTTACCATCTTCTTTTCAATTAACCTTTCAAAATCATTCCAAGCGTCAGACCTTATTGCACGTAGTTTCTTCTTTTCTTCGGCTATAATTGGATCTTCATCTACTTCTATTTCTGCTACTGCTTCTTCTGTTGCAACATCATCAGGTGTTGTATGAATTCCTGAACCTTGAACTGGGTTTGATGCAGAAGGTAATTGAGATGCAACTGAAAGTGATTGAGAGGGATTGCTTCTACTTGATGAACCAACATAATTGGATGCTCCTCTTTCGCTTTGGGACATGATTAATTTCACGAATTGAAAACCCTAATTTCAGAAATTGAAAATTTAGTTTTTAGGATTGAAATTAAACTCGAAAGAAAAAGAAGAAGATAACCCTAGTTTTCTAATCAGTAATCACAGATGATTTGTATAGAGAAGATGATGATTTTGCTCGATTTGAAAGGAAGGAGATGAGGGTGAGGGGTGAGTTTTTCTTCTCTCGTTTGTGTTACTGAACCAGCTGAAGAACAGAAGAAGTGATTCTGTCGAGTATAGTAACCTAGGTATAGAGGAATTTACACGTGCTAGTCACACGTTAGCGGTTGTCGGAACTTACGCTAACGGAAATAGCCCAACTGGTACCGTTACGGTAGGATAAAATTATCCGCTACATTATCGATTACCGGTATAACGGAACTAAACCTAACGGAAATCGGGTAATTGGATTCGGCTAACGGATAACGGTTATCCATTGACAGGCCTAAGAACAGAAGAATTGATTCTGTCGAGTATAGTAACCTAGGTATAGCGGAATTTACACGTGCTAGTCACACGTTAACGGTTATCGGAACTTAGGCTAACGGAAATAGCCCAACCGGGACCGTTACGGTAGGATAAAATTATCCGCTACATTATCGGTTACGGATAACCGGTTACCGGTATAACGGAACTAAACCTAACGGAAACCGGGTAATCGGATTCGGCTAACGGATAACGGTTATCCATTGACAGGCCTAGTTTTACTAGTAGGTCCAGTCAAGTGTTTCACTAAGGACGATATCTTTTGGAAAGAAATAAAACACGTAGATACAATCAGAGAAAGATAAAAATGTTAAACTAGCTAGGGATATTTTAGTCCTCTACACAAATATTAAATAAGAAAATTTGAGTGGAATATCCAAATTGGATATTAAAAAAGTATTTTTCTAATGTATGGGTATTTACACATTATCTTATTTTACTAGTCTTTTAAACCCGTAAAAATGATTTTAAGGGGTTATTTAATCAATTTTGTGTAATTTCTATTACTCTGAACCTGACTTACTCATGGAGAGTTTGAACCATAATGAAGATGCATGAGTTGGACAATATAAAGGTGGATCATGAGGTAGGCATAACACAAAGGGCAATTTGAAGACGCGTTGTTCGTGGAATATGGATATGACAACCTGGTTATTCATGGCAAGGTTGCAAGTGATCCTTGACGACATGATTAGATCCGACTGAGTTTCAAAGAGGAAGTCATAAATGGTCTCTTATTGAATTAATGGAATTCGCCTAGGCTACCCACGCATTTCCACTTTCGCAATTATTAAAGAATTATATCTCAATTTCTCAGTTCAATCCGTAATAAAACAAATAGGAATTTGCGAGCTCGATTGAATATAAAAAATAACTTGGACCGGTATCAAAAACCAATATCCAAGTGTCAATCAATTTAATCAACAACCAAAGGTTGGATTCACAAGTGATTGAACATACACACAACCTACTTAAATACGAACACATTACGTATGCTCTCTTTGTATCTATATAGATTCAATTTATCCTAGATTGATCCACATTTTTGTTGGTGCATATTAAGTACTCAGACACACGTATGAAGATAACATTGGTCATCATTACAAGTAGTGAGCACGTGCGTTGCACGTCAACCGTGTTATCTTTCTACTTTGCAAATAATTTGGTGGTGATTCGACACCATATCTTTTTATTTGAAAATTAGTCGTTTTTTGTACTTAAGAATCAATCATTTATCTTTTTTTTGTAGATTTTTTCAATTTGTTTTTAAGTTATGTCTAATTTTAAGCTATAGCTTTTAAGGAGAAAACATATAACTTTGAAAAACAAAAATTTGATATCACTATTTGTGCCCATTGCGTAAATATATAACTTAAAGAGCTTTTCAAATATATAAATTTTACAAAACTCAGACGCGTGGTTTAAAAGGTACGGGGTTTTTAAACATATAAAAAGTACATTTACTCTTATGTCCCAATAGATATTCTTTATACTACTTCTTTAAAATCTAACGGCTGATAAGAAAGAGGAAGTCTAATGATATAACAGCTAATAGCAATAGTTCAGACGGAATTCAGTTTGTGAGATCTAATGGTGGAATTTTAAAATTTGAAGATCCAACGGTTATATTTACATGAATTTTGTAATCCCTTGTTGCCCTGGGGGAGATAATTTAACTTATGATATTACTTTGTTGCCAAACTTGCTTATCAGCTTTTTAATTTACTTTTAAGTTAGCCAGTTGTCAAACTAACTTATTCAGATTTTTCCTTCTCAGAAGCCTAGTTAGCAATTCGGCGAATAATTCGCGAATTATTCGCGAATTATTCCGAACCGATACATTTCGCGAATCATACGCGTACAAACCTAACTCCGAACCTAATACGCGTGTAAGAACTTGAGTCCCAATGCTCCTAAAGGAGCATGCCAGACCACCGTTCCAGCTGTTAGTTTTTGTTATATTTGTCATATATATTTCTTATAATATCATTAGTCCATATATATTTCATTCATCAACATTTTTTCCATCTTTAAATCCCTAGACTTATACAAAAATTAGTCTTTTATGATATAAATACTTATTAATATGTTATTTATGTGTGCCGAATTTTGTGTAGCGAATCAACAATTCTAAAACGAATTATACACGTACGTATGCCGTTCCGATTTATTCCCGACTCATGAACCGTTGACCGAATTTTTGACCGAACTTGATTTTTACAAATCCGAATAATACATGTACGTATGCCGTTCCGTACGTATGTCGAACTACGAATTGCTAACTAGGCTCAGAAGTACTTTTGCTTTATATTATAGTCTTTGAGAAGACAACAAAAGTGAAAAGAAGCTTCATTTATCTTCCTTGTGGGTTTTCACACAAAACATCATCCCAATAGAATCTATTAAAGGCAAACCCATAGCTACAATTCTATAACCCCCTCACTCACTCCCATAATTACACAATTCCCTTTCCACTCTCCTTTTTATTTTCTATTCCATCTTTATTGTCTACACAATCTAAGCTGAAATAAACATGCAAACTCAAAATAATGAAATGAAATGAAAAGAAAAGAAAATAAACATCCACCTCTAGCTCATACTAGCTCCATTGATTCTAAAGTTAGTCAAATATAATTGGTGCAATATGTTTGTTTATAGAATGATTTAAGCCCCACTGTATTCCAAAGTTACCTTTGATAGTGTTTTAATTTGGACTTTAAACATATTTTCAAATGGTTCCGAAGGGATTGAACCATTGGGCGTATGTCTTCAAGCTAATCCAGCATTGATCAAAACATAGTCTAAGAATGACCAAAGCCAAGGGCAGTGTCGTAGTACATTGAAAACACAAGGGTTAATTGTTTTGTGCTCATCTGTACAGAGTACTGTTTAGTTGATTTTCGTACAAGCCAATCTGTACAGATCCCTTATTGATCACACTCTCGTCGTCGTCTCTCTCTCTCTCTTTCTCTCTAACTTCTTTGTCTCTCAAGACCTCCTCCATTTTGATCAGTTGTGTATGTGATAGTACTATAAATGGCACCAATAGCTCTACCACCCGGTTTTCGCTTCCATCCGACAGATGAAGAACTTGTCGTGTACTATCTCGATCGTAAGATCAACAATCAAACAATCGAGCTGGAAATAATTCCCGAAGTCGATCTCTACAAATGTGAACCTTGGGGTAATAATGTTGATCATTTAATTACATATACATCGATCTGTTGCAAAGAACTACTTATATTTATTTTTATGTTACTGTTGCTATATGAATGTACAGATAAGTCTTACTTGCCAAGCAAGGATATGGAATGGTACTTCTTTAGCCCAAGAGATAGAAAATATCCAAATGGATCAAGAACTAATAGAGCGACTCGAGCTGGTTACTGGAAAGCGACAGGAAAGGATCGAAAAATAAACTCTCATAAGCGTGCTGTCGGAATGAAGAAGACGCTGGTATATTATAGAGGTCGTGCTCCTCACGGAATTCGTACGAATTGGGTCATGCATGAATATCGGTTGGTCGACTCCATTTTCGATGATACTGAAGCTATTGCTTCTTTGAAGGTAGATTATGCATATGCCTAGGTTTGTTGGGTAATATTATGAACTAATAACAATTATATATATATATATATTGGTTAAACTTCAACATAGAAGTCACTAACAAGCTGGTTAGGACAAGATTAGGAAATTGATGTAATCCTAAGGAAATTAGAAGTCATCTAGTTCTAAGAAAAGGAAAGACATGTAATAAGGTAATAGGACTAGGAAAAGGAATTCATAGTTCTATATATATATGCTCACCAAAGTTGTGGTTGATCATATGAGCAAGATTAGAGCTTGTGTTTAGTTTTGAGAGATTTTCTAAACATCAATAAAGAGAGTTGTATTTATATAAGCTAAGTTTCATCTTGCAGTTGCCATTAATTGGTATCAGAGCTTGTTTCTGAGCCATGGAAAACGAAACCACCATTGTGGGTGTAAAATAGTTCACGCCACCATCAATACAAGTTCCAATCCTCAACGCCACAAACTACACAGTATGGGCCATGAGAATGAAGGTACTGATGAAAATCTACAAAGTTTGGGAAACAATTGATCCTGGTACATTGGACCCAGACAAAAACAATGTTGTCATTGGATTACTCTTTCAAGCAATACCAGAATGTCTTGTTCTACAAGTTGGTGAACAGGAAGCTTCAAAGAAAATTTGGGATGCAATAAAAGCACGTAATCTCGGAGCTGATCGAGTTAAAGAAGCCCGTCTGCAAACCTTAATGTCTGAATTTGAAAGAGTGAAGATGAAAGACACTGATACTATTGATAGCTTTGCAGGAAAGCTATCAGAGATAGCCTCAAAAGCTGCGTCACTTGGACAATCCATTGATGAAGATAAACTGGTAAAGAAGTTTCTCAATAGTTTACCAAGATCCAAGTATATCATAGCTTCTCTCGAACAAGTCTTAGATTTAAAGAAGACTAGCTATAAAGATATAATTGGAAGATTGAAAGCATATGAAGAAAGAATCCTTGATGAAGAAAACAATGGAGAAACTCAAGGAAAACTCTTGTACACAAACACTTACCAACAAAACTCTGCGACAAGAGGAAGAGGTCGTGGAAGAGGTGGTAGAGGAAATAGAGGCCGAGAAAGGGGAGGAAGGTTTAACTCACAAGATAGAACAACAAGTCAGAATGATCAAAACCAAGGGAAAGAAAAGAAGGATAGATCAAACATTATTTGTTACAGATGTGATAAACCAGGACACTTCTCCTCTGTATGCCCTGAAAGAATACAAAAGATGGAAGAAACAAACAAGAATGAAACAAGGGAAGCAGATACAGCTCTTTTCATGCACGAAGTTGTATTCTTAAACAAAGGGAAACTAATACCAAAGAACTACGAATCAAAGGATGGAGAAGAAGGAATCTGGTATTTGGATAATGGATCCAGCAATCACATGACTGGTAAGAAACACTATTTCTCTGAACTCAATGAGAAAATCAAAGGACAAGTGAAGTTTGGGGATGGATCTTCTGTAGAAATTGAAGGGAAAGGATCAATTCTATTCCAGAGCAAGACCGGAGAACAGAAGCTTGTCACAAACATCTACTTCATCCCAAACTTACAAAGCAGCATTCTAAGTTTAGGACAAGTTACAAAAGTTGGATGTGATGTTAGAATGCGACAAGATTATCTAACAGTTCATGACCCAAGTGGAAGACTTTTAGTTAGAGTCTCACGCTCACAGAATAGACTCTACAAGATAAGTCTCATGATTGGAAGGCCATTGTGTCTGAATATGAGACTGGAAGATCAGACATGGAAGTGGCACGCAAGGTTAGGACACATAAGTTTCAGAACCTTAAAAACTATGTCTCAGAACAAGATGGTTCGAGGCTACCACAGATAAACGATGAATCAAGGATATGTGAATCATGTTTAGTTGGGAAACAAACGCGTCAAGGTTTTCCAAAAGCAACAACATTCAGAGCCTCAAAGCCATTAGAGCTTCTTCATGCTGATTTATGTGGTCCTATTGCACCACAAACCCTTACAAATAACAAATACATATTTGTTATTATAGATGACTTCTCAAGATATATGTGGTCTATTCTTATGAAAGAAAAGAGTGAAGCATTTGACATATTCAAAGCTTTCAGAAATCTGATAGAAAAAGAGTTAAAAGAGGAGGTCAAAATGATTAGAACTTATAGAGGAGTAGAGTTCACTTCCTTGGAGTTCAACAAGTTCTGTGAGTCAAATGGAATCAAAAGGCAACTCACAGCACCATATACACCACAAAAAAACGGAGTGGTGGAGAGGAGAAACAGGACTCTAATGGAGATGACAAGAAGTTCTTTAAAGGCTATGCAGGTACCTAATTATCTATGGGGAGAAGTTGTACGACACTCCACATACCTAATAAACAGGATACCTACCAAAGCTCTGAAAGACATGACTTCATATGAAAGTTTGCGAAAGAGAAAACCAAACATAAATCATTTAAGAGTGTTTGGCTGCAAAGCATACGCAAAAGTTTATTCTGCAACTCTTAAGAAACTGGATGATCGATCTCAGACTCTTGTGAATCTAGGAATTGAGCCTGGATCCAAAGCTTACAGATTATTCAATCCAACAACGAAAAGAGTGATAGTGAGTCAAGATGTGGTATTCGATGAAAAAGCAAACTGGAACTGGAAAGAAACTAATGATGGACCAAGTAGGGATCCAGGAATGTTTCACATGAGATGGGGTCAAGTAATTGATGAAGGCGAAGGACCCATAATCATCAATACCAATGGAAACAATGATGTTAATAAATAAGAAGAAGAGAATAATGAAACCACTGAGAATAACGAAGAAGAAGAAGAAGAGATCGATGAAATAACTCAACCCATTCCACTGCGAAAATCAACAAGACATATACAAAAGCCACAGTATCTGGAGGATTATGTTCTTCAAGCTGCAGAAGAATGTGAGATTATGCTACTTTCTGTTAATGATGAACCAAGGAATTTTCAGGAAGCAAAGGTCTCGACTAAATGGACATTAGCATGTAGAGAAGAAATTATTTCAATCAACAGAAACAAGACTTGGTTTCTAGTTCATAAGCCAGGTGGGGTAAAAGTGACTGGTCTTAAGTGGATCTTCAAAATAAAACGGAATGCTGATGGTACTGTCAACAAATATAAGGCAGGATTTGTAGCTAAGGGATACGTTCAAGAATCAGTCATAGACTTTGATGAAGTTTTCGCACCAGTTGCTAGACTAGAGACAATTCGTCTCTTAATAGCAGAAGCAGCATCAAACTCATGGGAAATTCACCACTTAGACGTTAAGACAGCATTCTTACATGGTGAATTGCGAGAAGATGTGTATGTTGAGCAACCAGAAGGTTTTGAAGTAAAATGACAAGAGCATAAGGTTTATAAGTTATCAAAAGCTCTATATGGTCTAAGACAAGCTCCTCGAGCCTGGAATACAAAGTTAGATCAAATCTTAAGAGAAATCAGATTTGTTAAGTGCTCTAAAGAAACATCAGTATACAGAAGAGAAGAAAAAGGAACGCTTCTTGTGATTGCAGTCTATGTAGATGATCTATTTTTGACTGGAAACTCCCTTAAGGTGATCAATGAGTTCAAGAGAGAAATGTCATCAAAGTTTGAGATGTCAGACCTCGGAAAACTCACTTATTACCTTGGCATAGAAGTCCATCAAGGAGTAGATGGGATTCAGATTAAACAAGAAGCTTATGCAAGGAGAATTCTGAAAGAAGCAGGACTTGAAACTTGTAATCCAACTAAGATACCAATGGAGTTTGGACTTAAAGTTTTAAAGGCACAAGAAGAAGCTGAGATTGATCCAACGAGTTATAGAAGAAATGTTGGATGCCTTAGATACTTGTTACACACAAGACCAAACTTAGCTTTCTCTGTGGGAGTAGCAAGCCGTTATATGCAGAGTCCACGCAAGTCTCATGGTGATGTAATAAAGCAGATATTGAGATATCTAAGAGGAATAATCAGCTATGGATTGAAGTATGGTCGAGGAGGATCAAAAGGAATTGTTGGGTATAGTGACAACAGTCATAATATTGACCAAGATGATGGAAAAAGTACAACCGGTCATATATTTTATCTAGGAGAAGCGCCTATTACATGGTGTTCACAGAAGCAAGACACTGTAGCCCTCTCATCCTATGAAGCTGAGTTTATGGCTGCAACAGAAGCAGCTAAACAATCAATATGGCTTCAAGAACTGTTGGGTGAAATCAAAGTACGAGAGCCTGAAAAAGTTCTCATCAAGATTGATAATAAGTCTGCAATTGCACTCACTAAAAATCCAGTGTTTCATGGGAATACGAAACACATTCACAAAAGGTATCATTTCATACGAGAATGCATCGAGAAGGAGGTCATTAACGTTGAACACATACCAGAAACTGAGCAGAAAGCAGATATATTGACAAAGGCATTAGCTCGGATCAAGTTTGAAGAAATGAGACAATTGATTGGAGTACAAGATCTGTCACAGGTAAGGTTGAAGCTTAACGGGGAGAATGTTGGTTAAACTTCAACATAGAAGTCACTAACAAGCTGGTTATGACAAGATTAGGAAATTGATGTAATCCTAAGGGAATTAGAAGTCATCTAGTTCTAAGAAAAGGAAAGACATGTAATAAGGTAATAGGACTAGGAAAAGGAATTCATAGTTCTATATATATATGCTCACCAAAGTTGTGGTTGATCATATGAGCAAGATTAGAGCTTGTGTTTAGTTTTGAGAGATTTTCTAAACATCAATAAAGAGAGTTGTCTTTATATAAGCTAAGTTTCATCTTGCAGTTTACATTAATATGCCTAGCTTAACCTATAGCTAGCCTTTATAATCAATTAAGAAGATTGTCCTTTTCTTTTTAGAAACATGGCATGCCATTGTCTAAGTTTCAGGCCATAATCATGGTTGCAGTAGAAGCCAGCTCCTTTTTGGGAGAGCTAGTGTATTCCCTGCCGGATGTGTTACATGAAGTGATCTTACGGAACCTAGGACTACACATCTTTCTGCTTCTGCTACTAGATTGATTTCAGCAGTCCACCTTTTATATCCATAAGTAGGCCTGTGCAAGACGGGATTGAGGCCAATGCAGGGCAAGATATGCATTTTAGTTGTAACTAGAATTGTGCAACATGGCCATCGGCTTATCTTCAATGGACTAAATTTTTATGTTTGTGCAGGATGCGTACGCCTTATGTAGTGTACTGAAGAAAACTACTCATTTGCCTAAAGCAAGAGAAGGAGACGATGACCGAAGTGGGTTTTGTTCACAACATGATCCAGTTAATGCAAGCAGTACTCGTGGTCACGATCATGTTTTGAACCGTAAAAATCAAATAGCAACAACACAACAAGATAACTTGAATGAGCAAGAATATTCACAATTTCCTTCTGATACTACTTCAACGTCCGAGATCACACAAGGAACACCTATAAATGGTAGCAGAATAGATGATCAGACTAGTATGCCATCCAACAATAATGACGAAGCAAATAGCTCAATGAATGCAAGCCCTAATATCTCGTCCATGGAGTTCTCATATAAGCCTACTATTCATGAGGTACGCAAAACTCAGCTACACATCTCTGCTATTTATCAATTAAAGGCATCAAAATGACTTGGTCCCAAGATACTTAGAAATGATTTTCCTTCCTGATAAGTTAAAGTTAAACCTTCGATAGCACTTCAAAAGTTGTGAGTGCAAAGTTAAATGTATATAATTATATACTCCTTGATTTATTTAGGCCATAATATAAACAAAAGAAAAGACATCTGCCTTGATTTCAGGAGTAGTATACTACTGCTCTTCTGCATCTTTTTAATACAAGTCCTTCTTCTTCTTCTCCTTCAAAAAAGAACTGTTGACTGAATCTATATCTTCATGCATCATTTTGGCCTTTATTTTGGTCCCAATTAATCATGAAACCCTAGATCTAAAGGGAAGTACGTAGGGACTAGCTAGAGACAGACAACTTATTCAGTGGATTTCTTCAATCCCTAGGAACTTTCACATGATGATGATGATGGCTTCTTCATTTTCCTC
This sequence comes from Papaver somniferum, assembly GCF_003573695.1. NCBI lineage: Eukaryota > Viridiplantae > Streptophyta > Magnoliopsida > Ranunculales > Papaveraceae > Papaver > Papaver somniferum. The sequence goes on along the minus strand of NC_039364.1, from coordinate 186,847,740 downwards.
TAAATTAATCACTTTTTCTTTTATACCATATATGCTTTTTGATTTATAGGTATAAAGTGAAATTATCTCAAAGTTTACGGCCGGAAGTCATTAGTAACTGTTGAAATGTTGAACTGTAAATGCAGGATACTTCGGCAATGCCAAACGTTTCAAGGGTACAACAACTTTCATATCCACCCTTGGCATTAGAAGATTTCCCATACATGGATACAGTAACAGAATCTAACAACAAATTATCATCATCAACAACGTCTCAAGCGATAGAAGAATATATATTGTGCGATAAGCATAGGAACAATTATTTTGCCGAATCAAATTTGCTAGATGAGATTTTCTTCGGATCATATCTTCTATCACGATGATTGTTAATAGAAGATTGATAAACAAATAGGTTTATTTGATTAGCATTTATTTTGTCGCTCATCTGATTTTGTCAACTGGCTAGACGAAGAAAATTGGGGTGAAATTGAAGATTTTGTATACGACATTTATTTAACGGGATATTTTGATTTAAAAAAGTGATCTGAGTTGTGTTTAGACCACAAAAAAAAAAATTAACTAGAGTTTGGGTTACCGACTGTTGTTGACCGTTTATATTTTAAAACTAGTTATTATGCACCTAAAACCGTTAGTTGTCATTAATCGCAATGTATATTAAAAACAAATATAAGCCCCGTCGTTTTTATTTTCCAAGCATCTCTTCTGCCGCTCGTCAGCCAGTAAAGATGATCTGGAAAAAAGAACAGAGAGAAGAAAAAAAAAATAATCTCGATCTTTCCCCCTTGATCTTATTTTCATCAACAAATGAATTATTTTCATAAATAAATGGATAGTTACTGAGAAATGGGATCAAAATAAAAAATCCACTCTTCAAAACTTCGATTCTTTTCTTGAAAGTAATCTAAATCCAATACAAATATATCCCACACTAATTCGAGCCTGTTAAATGAACCTTAAAATCAATAGAAATCAAATCAAAATGATGCACCACCACCAAAATAATTCCTTTCCATAATTGATTTACAAAATTGAAAATTCAATGTACATAACAGAAATTAGAACCACCACCAAATCAAAAGATTATCCATCACCTATACACCTATAGAGCCCGTTACATCACCACCATCCTCTTTAAATTCCCTCATCCCACACCACCATTAAAATCCCCTTTTACTGCAATTAAAACAAATTTGGAATTGAAACCCTTAACTCCAATCGCATAACACCACCACGACCTTCTTGTAAATAAACGTATGTACATCTACAACCCGGCAAGAATCTCATTTTTTGGTAGTACGAAGAGGGAATTGGACCAAAAATTGGATAGGGGTCAAGACGCAGCCGGGCGTCGTCGGCTGATTCAAGTTCCCCCGAACAGTGCGAAGTGGTCGCCTATTACACGGCCAAAACTAATTTTTTGATTCTGATAACACAATATAAAAGAGCTTGAAAGAACTTAATAATGGAAGAAATCTAGGTTCTCTTTTTCTTCTTATATCCAAAACTTATCAGCCTAAGTTAACAGTGAATTGATACATAATTTGGTTGTTATACATGTGAAATTAGGATTTGTACCGGATATGGAGGTGATGAATGAGAGAGGGAGTGAAGTTGGGGTTGCTGGAGAAAAATGATTAGATTTTACAAACCCTGAAATCTTCTTGGGAATTTCTAAATCAATCTCAACCTTTGAAGTTGGAAACTAATGGATGGTACAATGGCAATGTTAGTAAATAAGCCAAATGAAAAGATGAGGTACCCAAATACACCACAATCTTTTAAATATCAACCTATAAGTTATATACCAAGTGTGATCGTATATGGACTAAGTCGAGAGAATACAACAACTTGATATTCACTTGATAATAGTTACGGTCCGGAACCGATTTACTATAAGATCAATATCAAGTGATTCGGATTAACGCACAAGTGTATTTACTTTATTATAATATAAAAAATTTACAATGCGGAAGTAAAATAAGTAACACATCACAAGATTTTTTTAACGAGGAAACCGCAAATGCAGAAAAACCCTCGGGACCTAGTCCAGTTTTGAATACTCTCAGAATTAAGCCGTTATATAAAATCTAATACCAACTTCGTATAGTTGAGACCAAATAGACCACCCCTAGCTACTTAGTTTCCTCAGTATCCCTGCGCCTTCGACTTCTAGAGTCACGCACGTGAATAGCTACTCCTTTGGATCGTATTCCAAACAGTAAAGGAATAAAACTATTTGGTAACCACTGTAATCAATCTGTGATAAAAGATAGGTTTGAGTTGTTGACAAAGGTTCTTACGTTTAAACTAATAAACTCCTTTATCGGGTAAGATCAATCTGAATCAGTAACTTAGATTCAGATTCACAACTATCAGATTTGGATACTGAAGAGTACCCCCAAATGATAGTTGCAGATCATACAACTTTCTAAGATAAATTTAATCTAAGTCGGATCCCAGCCGTTCAAGATATGTGCACAAATTCATAAGATATGAAAACTAATAAGAAAATCTTCTTCGTCTTCAAATTTTCAATTGCCTTCTCAATAACCTGCACAACACAAACTTGAATCTTCTTGTGATCAATCACACACAGAACGGAGTCTGTTAAAAATGGATTATCACAAGATGTCTTTAGATCCGAAAATGATTCTAAAGATCCCGTCGATACTTTGATCTAGTTTGAGTGACCCTTATGTCAGAAGAGAAGGCTCTCAAGAATAATCAAACTAGGTGCAATCAAAGTTTCAACAACGGTTGGTTAATCAAATCAATAATCGAAAACTAAAATAACAATGTAATTATCTAGTTTCCCACCAGTGGTACTCATAGAGCTTCTTGATCCCACAGAAGTCTTTGAACGAGCGGTCGTAAGAGATTTCGCCTAATTAGGGTACTTTCCTCTCCGAACCAGAAACAACACGAATGAATTTTGATTGGCTCTTAGGATAGTTTGCAAGGATTGCAAACTCAAGTATTTATAAACCAAAGTTGTATGGAAAACAAGAAAATTCCAAAACCGAAAATATTCTCAAGATATTCGTTAAAGTACCTAATTTCGGTTTTCTTATTTTCAATTAAATGCCAAATCATATTTCCGAAATCTCTCTTAGAAAATTTCATTTATTAGTTTTTCACTTTAACTAATAACCTTTTCCAGGGGATATGCTTTAATTGCTGGTAATTAAAACATACATATTGAAAATCATAATTAAATGTTTTTCAATATTTCGGTTTGGGATCACTTTGAGCATCAAGAAGCATCTTTGAATAATTAATGATAAGAGTTATGCACATGCTCAAATAATGTCGACATCTAGAAGTTTCTCATCTTAGCAAACCGTAATTCTGAATTCACGCGCAACATGAAGAAATGTGTGAACTTTGGAAACTCGGTTTTGCTCTTGGGATATATATATTGGTTCTACCATGACTCGCAATATAAGTTGTGACCGGTTATACCATGCTCCCCAATATAGGTTGTGAATGGTTACACCATGATTCCCAAAGTAACTTGTGATCGGTTACACCTTACTTCCCAAAGTAGCTTGTGATCGGTTACACCTTGATTCTTAAAGTAGGTTGTGATCGATTACAACTAACTTCCCAATATAGCTTGTGACGGGATACGCCTTGCTTCACAAAGTATCTTGTAACCGATTACAACTTGCTACACAATGTGGCTTGTGACCGATTACAGCTTCTCTCCCAAAACTAGTTAGGATCGGTTACACCTTGTCACACAATATAGGCTATGACCGGTTATAACTCAATTCTCAACATAAGTTAAGATATGTTCTACCTTGTCATCTTGTATTGGTCATCCAAATGATATTCAATAAAGAACCAGACCAACACACTTATAGTTTCCCTTTTGATTATGAAACAAGTTCATACATTTACTTCCTTAAACCAATGTAATAATACATAATTTTGTAGAACAAAATCACACCTATATCCCACACATAATCAAGTAACTAAATACACAGATTATGTCGATGTCGTATTTACAAAGTTCAAAAGATAAACGTTATACTTCGTAATATATTTCCTTGATACTTTGATCATAATGATATGATTAAGTTTAATCACTAGAGTATTATATATATAGTTGTTTATGGGTGAAAACTATTCCTGCCGAATTTGGTAATTTGGGGTGTTTGGATGATGAATGAATCTAAACCCTAAACAAATGCACTGCACGGGAGTGCTTTGTGATTCGAGAAATCAATCTGTACAATTCTGGCCTAAACCAAGAAATGATCGTTCCAAACTTGCTTCGGTCACAAAGTGAAGGAGATGAGGTTGATCTTAGGGAGGGAAGCGAAGAAGGTGTTGATATTGTGAAGGTGTTGGCTATGTATGACTTGTATCAGAAAGCTGAACTGGCTTACAGAATGAAAGCTATCAGTTCTGGTGTTGGAATACGATTGTATCAACACCTGGTTTCTGTTGTCTTGTCTCGTCGAAATAGGGAGGAGAACCTATTTATAGAAGTCATTGAGCCTTACTCACATATCTCGTGGGAAGTGGAAAAAGTGGAGTGATGGAGTAGTGGAGTTGCGGGTGTTAGTGTTACACGATCAGTCTTGCACACTTCTACCATCATCACTAACCGTCCATGACTTCCTGACACGTTCTTGTGATGGCGCGTTGTGCGCTGCACGCTGTAAGCCGCCAGACCAATACCCCAGTATGTATCCCCCAGTTTGTGACATGATTGATGTCTCGAGTGTGTGGATCGTGGGACCCACATAAGGTAGCATGTAATGCTAGGTTAAATAACTAAGTTATTTGGAATTTGATACTTGTAAAATATCACGTGAATTTTATGCATGTAATGCATCGAATATATTCAGCATGTATGAAGCATCGCTATTTTAAGGCTTAATGGAGTAAGTCACGATTAAGCGTCTTAAAATAGATGCGTGTCTAGACATCTTCAAGTGATCGTTTGGGGTTGTACAGGTAAGTCCTGACTTGACCGATCACTTGGTGTGGTAGAGTGGCGGATGGTAATAACCACAACACCTCATTGACCAGTTAACTCCTGACCAGGGTTGTATAACCAAGCAGGTGAAGTTGAACGGACGAGATGATCTTTGAGACACTCATCTGCGACCGTTAGTGGAATTAGGGTTTATGAAGAGGTGCGCAAGCATCACTCTTCAGCTTGGTCGAAACCAAGCTTGGGACGCAATTTTGGCTGGGCCGATCATGCATGCATGTAGACGGCATGCCGGTGTAGGCGCCCATACCTCATTGTCTCGTTAAAGTGTGATCTAAGCCACTCAATTTGTCCGGCGAAGTTGAGTGGTTGAGATCAATTTGCAACATAAATCTGGTGCCGCAAAATCCGCGCGTCATGCCAATTTCGGGCGCGCGTTTCGAGACGACCAAGCTTGGTCGGTCTTGGCCGATTAGTCTGGTATACAGACGGCAGGCTGGTGTACACGTCCATACCTTAATACCCCATAGAAACGTGATCTGAGCCACTCAATTTGTCCGGCAAAGTTGAGTGGTCGAGATTAGTTTTCAATTGGGAGGTGTGACCACGCCTAGTTTGGGCGTGCGAATCGAGACGACCAGGCATGATATGCCTTGGCCAATCGGGTGTGGAGATATGTGGGCCCATAGAGATCGTGTTGATACTCACTGGACCTGCTTAATCGACTCCCATACCCTTTGTTCGATCAGGTGAAAATGGACGCTCATGATCGAAAACCCTAATTAGGGTTTTGCCAGCCGTGTGTCATTCCTTGTTTGGGCACACGAATTGGGACGACCATCCATGTTTGGTCCTGACCGATCGGTCATGTATGTAGGCGGGCCCACGGTGTTTGTATTGACATGCTCTAGGCCCTTTGAATCTACATCTACACCCTCCATCTATGCCTGCGAAGATGGATGGTTGAGACTGATTTGCGACACATGTAATGTGCTATAAACCCTAATTTAGGGTTTCTCGTCCACGCTGCTTTGGCTGGACGAATTGGAAATCCATGCTACCCTTTTGGGGAGGCCGACTATGCGGGGTCCGCATTGGTCCGGTGTTGAACATTCCAATACCTGCTTGAGGGTTATGGATTCGATCTAAGCCATCCAATCATGTTGGTGAAGTTGGATGGTCGTGATTGTTTCTGAGACTGATACGGACAGTCCAGATGCTCGATCGGGCTAGTATAACACTCCGAGAGTTATAGCTTGTACAGGTATTTCGTACGTGCCTCCTTATTTAATGCTTGGAGATTCGTGTTGCTCTGCTGAGAGCAACACTCAGTCGTCATGTCGCACCAATAATGATAATAGTGAAGCAGTACAGGAAATACAAGGTTGGTCATGCATTAATTGGTAATGCTATAAGTTTATAGTGAAGAAGTATTCTCCACTTTATCAGTGGTTTTATCCTTTGCAGGATGTTTGCGCATAGTTTTGGCTTTTATAATTTTAGCCTTAACTGAAAATCCACCATCAACATTAAGTCCCCTGCCTAGCACATAATGATTACACTATTGTGGGGTAGGCATGAGATGGTGACAAATTTGTATAAGGAAATGACTAAGTTAAAGTAAATACTCATTTACCGCATAGATATACATTGCAAGGTGGAGCTGGTCAAATTAGGGTTTGGGAGAAAAGCATGGCTCGGTCGGCGTCGAGACCTCCGGATAAGCTCTGTTGTAGATGATTTGGTCTTCCTTTAGGGTTTCCTTCAACATGTATGCGGGGTTTAAAAACCGTTATTCATTGATAGGTTTTTCTTGCAGAAACTCTATCTCTTTGACATGTCGAACAACAACAGATCATCTTCTTCATATCACCCAGGATCTTCTGTTAAACGCGTACGCCCATCTGAGGTTCAGAATGAACAGATTTGCGATGACTCTCATGTTCGTGTTCGCCGGAAGACCGTACCAGTTCGCTCCTCCTATTTTTTGCGGAGACCCCCATGTGTGACAGTGGTCGATGATGATGATTTGACGAGTCCCCTTCCTTCAAATTCAAATACGCCCACTCATGCGGATATCGACGATGACGATCTAGGTATCTCGTCTTGCGAATACCCCAACGCAGGTCTTCCATTCGATATTCACATGAAATGTCTGTCTTCTAGCTATCGAACCATCGGCGGATTCTTGGTGCGGAAGGAGTTCGTACCCTTATACAGAAAAGTATGGAAGAGGTATGGCCATATTTCAACCAGGAATGTAGTTCAACACTTTGCATCTGCTTTGGTTACCACGGTAAACTGCCTTCTTCCCCTGATTGCTGAGATGGAGGGTATCTCCATCCGTAACGTTGCCGAATCAAAATTTGAAGAGTGGGAGAACATGGTGTCTACCTGTGAATCGATGAAATTCAATGTGGGTTGGCTGCATCAGCGTCTTGACATCATCAAGGTTGATCGAGCCGGCATCCTTGCGAACGTAGTTCCTGCTACGAAGGCTATCTTGGAAGAAGAAAAGGCTCTGGCTGCTGAATCGGAGAAGGTGGAGCAGGCAGTACAGAACTTGAAGAATGGGACAGAGAGATATCAAGCTAGACTGAAGATGATGCTCTCAAGGAATTATAATCTGTTAGATGGCCTCTTCTAAGCTGCATTCAGCTGTATTTTCTCATTATTAACGACGTTCATGTCAAAAGATTTTGAACATCTTTGCGGAATAAATTGTACTGGTTTTTGATTGATGAAACAGGTTTTTTCATTAAAGCATCTCTGAATAAATTGATAATTCAAACATGTAATGAAAATAAATGCATGTATTGTTGTGTCATGAGACAGAGCGGACAATGATCAAGCATGATATGCCTTGATCCATTTTCCGTTGATGACTGTCTCTAGCTTTCCTCCGTCCACTTTAATGATCTTGTAGTAGCAGTACTGTAAGCCTTGGTGGTCGTATAAGGACCTTCCCATTTCGGTGAGAATTTCGGTGCGGACATGTCTTGCTGGATGTGTTTGGCCGTTTTCAAGACCAAATCCCCCACTTTGAAAACACATGGTTTCATAGTTTTGTTGTATAAATATGCCCTGGAAATTCTATTCATGTACACGTGAGTGTGTTCTTCTGCTTTGCTTCTTCTAAAATCCAGAGTTTCTAACTCCGCTACTCTAGAGCTGGATGCTTCAGCCTCATTCCAGTGGACCTCGATTGCTGTTGTAATCCTGGCTGATGGGATTTTGATCTCTGCTGGGAGAATTGCGTCTGCACCGTAAACAAGTGAGTATGGAGAAACTCTAATGGAGCTTCTGGGTGACGTTCGATATGCCCATAGCGCCATTGGTAATTGGTCATGCCATTCTCTAGGGTTGTCATGCACTGTTCGACTGATGATCCAGATCAGTGTCTTGTTGGTACTCTCAGCTTGTCCGTTTCCTTGAGGATAGTAGATAGTGGAGAAGACCTGTTTAATTCCATACTCCTCAAGTAACTCTCATACCTGTTTGTTGGCGAAGGGAGTGCCGTTATCAGTGATGATATGCTTTGGCACACCGAAGCGACAAATGATATGTTCTTTAATGAAATCCGTAATTGTTGCTCATGTAATCCCTCGTAGAGGAATGGCTTCTACCCATTTAGTGAAGTATTCTGTCGCGGTTATGATGTACTCGTGCTGCTTTGATGACGGCGGATTGATTTTCCCGATAATGTCCAGTCCCCAGCTGTAAAATGCCCATGGACTGCTTATCGAGTGTAAAGGGGTGGAAGGAGCGTGAACAAGGTTCCCATGAATTTGACATTTGTGGCAGCTTTGAACGAAAGTGGCTGCGTCATCCTCCATGGTTGGACAATAGTATTTCTCGTGTATCTGGAGAAACAGTTTCCCCTTTCCTTGATGTTCCCCTTCGTGCGTTTCCTTCAGCATGATTGGTATTTCTACCCCATCCAAGCATCGCAATAGATCACTTCCGAAGCTCTTGCGATACAGGATCCCTTTGTGAAATACGAACCGCTTGGATTTTTGCTTTATCTTGATAGCATCCTTTTGATTAGTGGGAGTTCCCATGTCGCGGAGATAGCTAATGTACGTCTCTCTCCAGTCCCCAGTGTGGTTCACACTAAAAACCTCCAATTGGTGTGGCGGGCGCTTGACAATTTGAGCAGGACTTCTGAAGTAGTCTGGATTGAGTCTCCATCTCTGGCCAGTAATAGCCCAGGCGTTGAAGTCGTCGGTAAAGCATTACAATCAGTGATTGTCCGCAAATTTCATTGTGAACATGGTTAAGCTGTTGTTATGCCTCATCATCTCCAAGACATCTTGATAGAGAACCATCCGGGTTTCGATGATATAGCATACCATGAAGCATGAAGAAGTTCTTCAGGGTTTTGAGACCGACCTTTCCTTGGGAGAGTGAGCTGCTGAGCTCCTGAATGATCGGCGTTCGCCAATCGTGAGCCTCGGTGTCTTTGTATTGTGACATCCATGTTGATTTTATGGTTTCCTCTTTACTGTCAGGGTTTCTTCAAAACCTCCGAACTTCAATTTGGAAGCCAGCGTTGCTAGGCAATCGGCGTGTTTGTTGTTGCTGCGACCAATATGGGTTATGGTTGCATCGGCAAAGTAGATTAGTAACCTTTGTGCTTCTGACCGGTATGGAGCTAGCGTTACTTCCTTCAATGTATACTCCATTCATCTGATTCACCAGTAGTTTGGAGTCACCTCTTATCTCCAGACGTGTGACTCCTGCTTGTTTGGATATTGACATCCCTATGAGGAAGGCTTCATACTCTGCTGAGTTGTTGGTGCATTGGAAGTCCAGCTTGAAGGAGTGTGAGAATACTTCCCCAGTCGGGGATACTAAGACCACGCCTGCTCCTCCGGTGTTACTGCTAGGGGTAGCGGAGCCGTCAAAATACAAGATCCATGCTTCTTCCTCGACAACAGAGATGTCTGGAAATTCTCCAGGAAGATCTTCGTGTAGCCCTGTAGTGCCTTCTCTAGGGAATGCTGCTAATAAGTCTGCGACTGCTTGCCCCTTGATAGCTCTAGGCGACGTATGTGTTATGTCCAACTCTGACATTTGGAGAAGCCACTTGGCCGTCCTTCCCATCAGGACCGGTTTTGAAAGCAAAAACTTCGCAGGATCAGATTTAGATATGAGTACCACCTTGTTGGACAATAGGTAATGTTTGTACTTCTGAATTGAATAGATTAGAGCTAAACATGCCTTCTCCGCTTTGGGATACCTGAGCTCAGCATATCTTAATATTCGACTGAAGTAATATATGGGGAGTTCGATTCCCTCATCGTCTTCCTGGGCGAGTAAAGCCCCTACAGCAGTATCGCTGGAGGCGGTGTAGAGACATAGCGGCTTCCCTTGGACGGGAGACCTCATGATGGTTGGAGATGATAGTATTCGTTGAATATTTTGAAACGCTTCCTGTTGAGTTGCGGTCCAAATAAAATTTGCTCCCTTCTTCAGCAAGGGGGTGAATGCAGCGACAAGCTGGGCCAAGCCAGGTATAAAACGACGAATGTAGTTCACCTTGCCCATGAAGCTCTGAAGTTCCTTCACAGTTTGTGGTGGCGGCATCGTGAGGATGGCTTGAGTCTTGGACGGGTCTACTTTGATCCCTTCAGCAGTCACTTGGAATCCCAGAAATTTCCTGAAGAGACACCGAAGGCGCATTTCAAAGGATTCATCTTCAATTTGTATTCACGACACCTTTCGAACACTTGTCGTAAGACTCCTGCGTGATTGCCGAGCTCTTGACTTGACCACAATATCATCCACGTAGTCTTCTACTTGCTTATGCATCATGTCATGGAAGATTGCCGTCATAGCGCGTTGATACGTTGCACCGGCATTCTTTAAACCGAAGGGCATAACAGTATAGTAAAAATTGCCAAGGGGTTCGAAAGGCTGTCTTAATATGCATCGTGTTCATACATCCTTATCTGATTGTAGCCACTGTAACCATCCATGAAGGAGAACATGCCGTGTCCGCTGGTAGCATCTACTAACATGTCGATGTTAGGCAGAGGAAAATCGTCCTTGGGGCAGCACTTGTTCAGGTCTCTGAAGTCCACGCAGCACCGTATCTGTCCGTTTTTCTTCTTTACTGGAACCACATTAGATAACCAGGTCGGATGGTGAATAGGTTTGATAAAGCCAGCAACTAGCAACTTCTGAATTTCGGTTTTGATTTGCTCTTCCACTTCGTGTCTGAATTGCCTCGGAGACTGTTTGATCGGCTTGGATCCAGGTATGATATGTAGATGGTGAGTGACCAATTTTTCATCCAGACCAGGCATTTCCTCATACGTCCAGGAAATACGTCTTGATACTCCTTGAGAAGCTGGACAAGACTCGCGCGTTCGTGTGGACAAAGTCGAACTGATAAAGACAGGCTGGGAGATTCTTCATTCCCGATGTTAACAGTTTCGAGCTCGTCAGTTGTGGAGTTGGTGCCATCTTGTAACTGTCGCGGAGCGTCCAATACTTCTTCTTGCGGCCCATCGTTCTTGAAGCACTCATCTGGGCGGAGAGACTGGGTGCCAGTCTCTCCTGCTAATTGCTAACAGCGGCGTCGGTATATTGTTTTCCCCTTCTGATCACGGCTTGCCTCGAAAGTTCGTTCCCTCTTGGTGTGAACGTGGGTTGAAGCTTCACCGGATAAAGATGGACGCCTCATCAGCAAAGGTGCGTCGTGGTGCTTAGCCCTTAGTGATGCAAGTCGGTCTTCTTCCTGAATTGAAGCCCACGTGGGTAGTGGGGTGCACAGGACTTTGTCTGATCTTCCCTGCGGAGTTTCCTTTGGCTCGAAAAGTTCCACTCCGCATATTGGTGCGTACGGAGACAATGATGCAGGAATACGGATGACTTCCTCATTTAGCATGGTCTTTAGGCACTGGTGATACGTTGAAGGGATGACCTTATTGTCATGAAGCCACGGTCTCCCTAGTATCATATGATAGTCCGGCTCCTTCTCTATGACTTCAAATTTCACTTTTGATTGAACAGGCCCTACTGATAAATTCAGATTGACATACCCGTATGTGCTGGTCTGGTTTCCTTCGAAGTCTGTCATTGTGGTGGGCTGTCGTACGATCTTGCATGGGCAACCTTGGCTGTCCTGAGAGTCTTGAGAGTAATCACATTCGAAGATGCTCCTGTGTCGATGAGGGCCCTTCTGAACTCTGAACCCTTGATGTGCGGTGGTAACATGCAGGGCTCGGTTGTGACCTTCTTCTGCCATCATATCTTCTTCTGTAAATGTAACATTATTTACAGATGTTTCCGATGCGCTTAGGACCTCTGGACGTGAAGGAGCCAGGTGTACGTCCAGGGCTATCTGGTTAATTGCAGCAAACGTCTCCGCCCGCTGATTCTTCGAGAGGTGTAAAAGTTCACACAAACTTTCCACTAGAGATCGCTTCCTGATCCACTGGTCTTGGTTCGTAGTAAAGCTGTTGATTTGAGAGGGACCAGTCCCCGTGTGGAAGCCTCTGGAACGCTCATCTCTGATGTGATCTTGACGAGTAGGTCAAGTATGCCATTTATCGCTTCCTTGATCAGCTCCATGTTCTTCGTGTGAATCTCTGTACCCGCGCTAGTTCACTCAACGTTGGAAGTCTCCTGATTATACTGTCAGGTACGCCGTTGGGAGGAGGGGTATCTCCGTTGGAGGAATCACCAGGATTTGAGGTCGTTGAGGCGGTCCTAAGACCAACCATTTGAAACCGATCGAATGGTATTGAAGAAATTGACTTTACAACCGAGAGATTAACCTCCCGCTGTGGTCGCCAATTGTTTATGGGTGAAAACTATTCCTGCCGAATTTGGTAATTTGGGGTGTGTGGATGAGGAATGAATCTAAACCCTAAACAAATGCACTGCACGGGAGTGCTTGTGATTCGAGAAATCAATCTGTACAATTCTGGCCTAAACCAAGAAAGGTTCCAGACTTGCTTCGGTCACAAAGTGAAGGAGATGGGGTTGATCTTAGGGAGGGAAGCGAAGAAGGTGTTGAGATTGTGAAGGGTTGGCTATGTATGACTTGTATCAGAAAGCTGAACTGGCTTAGAAATGAAGCTATCATTTCTGGTGTTGGAATACGATTTTATCAACACTTGGTTTCTGTTGTCTTGTCTCGTCGAAATAGGGAGGAGACCTATTTAGAGAAGTCATTGAGCCTTAACTCAGTATCTCGTGTGAAGTGGAAAAAGTGGAATGATGGAGTAGTGGAGTTGCGGGTGTTAGTGTTCACGATAAGTCTTTCCCACTTCTCCCATCATCACTAACCGTCCATGACTTCCTGACACGTTCCTGTGATGGCGCGTCGTGCGCTGCACGCTATAAGCCACCAACCAATCACAGTATGTAGCCCCCAGTTTGTGACATGATTAATGTCGCGAGTGTGTGGATCATGGGACCCACAGAAGGTAGCATGTAATGCTAGGTTAAATAACTAAGTTATTTGGAATTTGATACTTGTAAAATATCACGTGAATTCTATGCATGTAATGCATCGAATACATTCAGCATGTATGAAGCATCGCTGTTTTAAGGCTTAATGGAGTAAGTCCGATTAAGCGTCTTAAAATAGATGTGTGTCTAGCCATCTTCAAGTGATCGTTTGGGGATGTACAGGTAAGTCCTGACTTGACCGATCACTTGGTGTGGTAGAGTGGCGGATGGTAATAACCACAACACCTCATTGACCATTACTCCTGACCAGGGTTTGTATAACCAAGCAGGTGAAGTTGAACGGACGAGATGATCTTTGAGACACTCATCTGCGACCGTTAGTGGAATAGGGTTTATGAAGAGGTGCGCAAGCATCACTCTTCAGCTAGGTCGAAACCAAGCTGGGGACGCAATTTTTGTCGGGTCGATGGTGTATGCGGTAGACAGCATGCTGGTGTAGGCGCCCACACCTCATAGTCTCGTAAAGTGTGATCTAAGACACTCAATTTGTCTTGCGAATTGAGTGGTTGATATCAATTTGCGACAGAAATCCGGTCCCGCAAAATCCGCGCGTCATGCCAACTTCGGCGCGCATTTCGAGATGACCAAGCTTGGTCGGTCTTGGCCGATTAGTCTGGTATACAGACGGGGCGCAGGTGTACACGTCCATACCTTAATACCCCAGAAACGTGATCTGAGCCACTCATTTGTCCGGAAAGTTGAGTGGTCGAGATTAGTTTGCAATCGGGAGGTGTGACCACGCTTAGTTTGCAACTGGGAGGCATGATATGCCTTGGAATCAGGTGTGTAGATATTTGGGCCCACGTGATCGTGTTGATACTCACTGGACCTGCTTAATCGACTCCTAGACCCTTCGTTCGATCAGGTGAAAATGGACGCTCGTGATCGAAAACCCTAATTAGGGTTTTGCCAGCCGTGCGTCATGCCTTGTTTGGGCGCACGAATTGGGACGACCATCCATGTTTGTTCCTGAACGATCGGTCATGTATGTAGGCGGGCCCATGGTGTTTGTGTTGACATGCTCTGGGCCCTTTGAATCTACATCTACACCCTCCATCTATGCCTGCGAAGATGGATGGTTGAGACTGATTTGCGACACATGTAATGTGCTGCAAACCCTAATTTAGGGTTTCTCGTCCACGCTGCTTTGGCTGGACGAATTGGCAAGCCATGCTACCCTTTTGGGGAGGCCGACTATGCGGGGTCCGCATTGGTCCGGTGTTGAACATTCCAATACCTGCTTGAGGGTTATGGATTCGATCTAAGCCATCCAATCATGTTGGTGAAGTTGGATGGTCGTGATTGTTTCTGAGACTGATACGGACAGTCCAGATGCTCGATCAGGCTAGTATAACACTCCGAGAGTTATATCTTGTACGGGTATTTCGTACGTGCCTCCTTATTTAATGCTTGGAGATTCGTGTTGCTCTGCTGAGAGCAACACTCAGTCGTCATACCGCACCAATAATGATAAGATTGAAGCAGTACAGGAAATACAAGGTTGGTCATGCATTAATTGGTAATGCTATAAGTTTATAGTGAAGAAGTATTCTCCACTTTATCAGTGGTTTTATCCTTTGCAGGATGTTTGCGCATAGTTTTGGCTTTTATAATTTTAGCCTTAACTGAAAATCCACCATCAACATTAAGTCCCCTGCCTAGCACATAATGATTACACTATTGTGGGGTAGGCATGAGATGGTGACAAATTTGTATAAGGAAATGACTAAGTTAAAGTAAATACTCATTTACCGCATAGATATACATTGCAAGGTGGAGCTGGTCAAATTAGGGTTTGGGAGAAAAGCTGGATCGGTCGTCGTCGAGACCTCCGGATAAGCTCTGTTGTAGATGATTTGGTCTTCCTTTAGGGTTTCCTTCAACATGTATGCGGGGTTTAAAACCGTTATTCATTGATAGGTTTTTCTTGCAGAAACTCTATCTCTTTGACATGTCGAACAACAACATATCATCTTCTTCATATCACCCAGGATCTTCTGTTAAATGCGTACGCCCATCTGAGGTTCAGATGACAGATTTGCGATGACTCTCATGTTCGTGTTCGCCGGAAGACCGTACCAGTTCGCTCCTCCTATTTTTTGCGGAGACCCCCATGTGTGACAGTGGTCGATGATGATGATTTGACGTCCCCTTCCTTCAAATTCGAATACGCCCACTCATCGGATATCGACGATGCCGATCTAGGTATCTCGTCTTGCGAATACCCCAACGCAGGTCTTCCATTCGATATTCACATGAAATGTCTGTCTTCTAGCTATCGAACCATCGGCGGATTCTTGGTGCGGAAGGAGTTCGTACCCTTATACAAAAAGTATGGAAGAGGTATGGCCATATTAACCAGGAATGTAGTTCAACACTTGCATCTGCTTTGGTTACCACGGTAAACTGCCTTCTTCCCCTGATTGCTGAGATGGAGGGTATCTCCATCCGTAACGTTGCCGAATCAAAATTTGAAGAGTGGGAGAACATGGTGTCTACCTGTGAATCGATGGAATTCAATGTGGGTTGGCTGCTCAGCGTCTTGACATCATCAAGGTTGATCGAGCCGGCATCCTTGCGAACGTAGTTCCTGCTGCGAAGGCTATCTTGGAAGAAGAAAAGGCTCTGGCTGCTGAATCGGAGAAGGTGGAGCAGGCAGTACAGAACTTGAAGAATGGACAGAGAGATATCAAGCTAGACTGAAGATGATGCTCTCAAGGAATTATAATCTGTTAGATGGCCTCTTCTAAGCCGCATTCAGCTGTATTTTCTCATTGTTAACGACGTTCATGTCAAAAGGTTTTGAACATCTTTGCTTCGGAATAAATTGTACTGGTTTTTGATTGATGAAACAGGTTTTTTCATTAAAGCATCTCTGAATAAATTGATAATTCAAACATGTAATGAAAATAAATGCATGTGTTGTGTCATGAGACAGAGCGGACAATGATCAAGCATGATATGCCTTGAGCCATTTTCCGTTGATGACTGTCTCTAGCTTGCCTCCGTCCACTTTAATGATCTTGTAGTAGCTACTGTAAGCCTTGTGATCGTATAAGGACCTTCCCATTTCGGTGAGAATTTCGGTGCGGACATGTCTTGCTGGATGTGTTTGGCCGTTTTCAAGACCAAATCCCCCACTTTGAAAACACGGGTTTCACAGTTTTGTTGTATGCCCTGGAAATTCTATTCATGTACACGTGAGTGTGTTTTCTGCTTTGCTTCTTCTAAATCCAGAGTGTCTAACTCCGCTACTCTAGAGTTGGATGCTTCAGCCTCATTCCAGTGGACCCGGTTGCTGTGCAATCCTGGCTGATGGGATTTTGATCTCTGCTGGGAGAATTGCGTCTGCACCGTAAACAAGTGAGTATGGAGAAACTCACTCAATGGAGCTTCTGGGTGACGTTCGATATGCCCATAGCGCCATTGGTAACTGGTCATGCCATTCTCTAGGATTGTCATGCACTGTTCGACTGATGATCCGGATCAGTGTCTTGTTGGTACTCTCAGCTTGTCCGTTTCCTTGAGGATAGTAGATAGTGGAGAAGACCTGTTTAATTCCATACTCTTCAAGTAACTCTCGTACCTGTTTGTTGGCGAAGGGAGTGCCGTTATCAGTGATGATATGCTTTGGCACACCGAAGCGACAAATGATATGTTCTTTAATGAAAGCCGCAATCGTTTCTGTAATCCCTCGTAGAGGAATGGCTTCTACCCATTTAGTGAAGTATTCTGTCGCGGTTATGATGTACTCGTGCTGCTTTGATGACGGCGGATTGATTTTCCCGATAATGTCCAGTCCCCAGCTGTAAAATGGCCATGGACTGCTTATCGAGTGTAAAGGGGTGGAAGGAGCGTGAACAAGGTTCCCATGAATTTGACATTTGTGGCAGCTTTGAACGAAAGCGGCTGCGTCATCCTCCATGGTCGGCCAATAGTATTTCTCGTGTA
The DNA here is from genome assembly GCF_003573695.1 of Papaver somniferum. Lineage (NCBI taxonomy): Eukaryota > Viridiplantae > Streptophyta > Magnoliopsida > Ranunculales > Papaveraceae > Papaver > Papaver somniferum. The sequence goes on along the minus strand of NC_039364.1, from coordinate 186,830,354 downwards.
TCTGGAGAAACAGTTTCCTCTTCCCTTGATGTTCCCCTTCGTGCGTTTCCTTCAGCATGATTGGGATTTCTACCCCAGCCAGGCATCGCAATAGATCACCTCCGAAGCTCTTGCGATACAGGATCCCTTCGTGAAATACGAACCGCTTGGATTTTTGCTTTATCTTGACAGCATCCTTTTGATTAGTGGGAGTTCCCCGTCGCGGAGATAGCTAATGTACGGCTCTCTCCAGTCCCCAGTGTGGTTCACACTAAAAACCTCCAATTGGTGTGGCGGCGCTTGACAATTTGAGCAGGACTTCTGAAGTAGTCTGGATTGAGTCTCCATCTCTGGCCAGTAATAGCCCAGGCGTTGAAGTCGTCGGTAAAGCGTTACCACCATGATTGTCCGCAAATTTCATTGTGAACATGGTTAAGCTGTTGTTGTGCCTCATCATCTCCAAGACATCTTGATAGAGAACCATCCGGGTTTCGATGATATAGCATACCATGAAGCATGAAGAAGTTCTGCAGGGTTTTGAGACTGACCTTTCCTTGGGAGAGTGAGCTGCTGAGCTCCTGAATGATCGGCGTTCGCCAATCGTGAGCCTCGGTGTCTTTGTATTGTGACATCCATGTTGATTTATGGTTCTCCTCTTTACTGTCAGGGTTTCTTCAAAACCTTCGAACTTCAATTTGGAAGCCAGCGTTGCTAGGCAATCGGCGTGTTTGTTGTTGCTGCGACCAATATGGGTTATGGTTGCATCGGCAAAGTAGTTTAGTAACCTTTGTGCTTCTGATCGGTATGGAGCTAGCGTTACTTCCTTCAATGCGTATACTCCATTCATCTGATTCACCAGTAGTTTGGAGTCACCTCTTATCTCCAGACGTGTGACTCCTGCTTGTTTGGCTATTGACATCCCTATGAGGAAGGCTTCATACTCTGCTGAGTTGTTGGTGCATTGGAAGTCCAGCTTGAAGGAGTGTGAGAATACTTCCCCAGTCGGGGATACTAAGACCACGCCTGCTCCTCCGGTGTTACTGCTAGGGGTAGCGGAGCCGTCAAAATACAAGATCCATGCTTCTTCCTCGACAACAGAGATGTCTGGAAATTCTCCAGGAAGATCTTCGTGTAGCCCCGTAGTGCCTTCTCCAGGGAATGCTGCTAATAAGTCTGCGACTGCTTGCCCCTTGATAGCTCTAGGCGACGTATGTGTTATGTCCAACTCCGACATTTGGAGAAGCCACTTGGCCGTCCTTCCCATCAGGACCGGTTTTGAAAGCAAAAACTTCGCAGGATCAGATTTAGATATGAGTACCACCTTGTTGGACAGTAGGTAATGTCTGAACTTCTGAATGGAATGGATTAGAGCTAAACATGCCTTCTCCGCCTTGGGATACCTGAGCTCAGCATCTCTTAATATTCGACTGAAGTAATATATGGGGTTTCGATTCCCTCATCGTCTTCCTGGGCGAGTAAAGCCCCTACAGCGGTATCGCTGGCGGTGTAGAGACATAGCGGCTTCCCTTGGACGGGAGACCTCATGATGGTTGGAGATGATAGTATTCGTTGAATATTTTGAAACGCTTCCTGTTGAGTTGCGGTCCAAATAAAATTTGCTCCCTTCTTCAGCAAGGGGGTGAATGCAGCGACAAGCTGGGCCAAGCCAGGTATAAAACGACGAATGTAGTTCACCTTGCCCATGAAGCTCTGAAGTTCCTTCACAGTTTGTGGTGGCGGCATCGTGAGGATGGATTGAGTCTTGGACGGGTCTACTTTGATCCCTTCAGCAGTCACTTGAAATCCCAGAAATTTTCCCGAAGAGACATCGAAGGCGCATTTCAAAGGATTCATCTTCAATTTGTATTCACGACACCTTTCGAACACTTGTCGTAAGACTCTTGCGTGATTTGCACGAGCTCTTGACTTGACCACAATATCATACACGTAGTCTTCTACTTGCTTATGCATCATGTCATGGAAGATTGCCGTCATAGCGCGTTGCTACGTTGCACCGGCATTCTTTAAACCGAAAGGCATAACAGTATAGTAAAAATTTCCAAGAGGGTTCGAAAGGCTGTCTTATATGCATCGTGTTCATATATCCTTATCTGATTGTAGCCACTGTAACCATCTATGAAGGAGAACATGCCATGTCCGCTGGTAGCATCTACTAACATGTCGATGTTAGGCAGAGGAAAATCGTCCTTGGGCAGCACTTGTTCAGGTCTCTGAAGTCCACGCAGCACCGTATCTATCCGTTTTTCTTCTTTACTGGAACCACATTAGATTACCAGGTCGGATGGTGAATAGGTTTGATAAAGCCAGCAACTAGCAACTTCTGAATTTCGGTTTTGATTTGCTCTTCCACTTCGTGTCTGAATTGCCTCGGAGACTGTTTGATCGGCTTGGATCCAGGTATGATATGTAGATGGTGAGTAACCAATTTTTCATCCATACTAGGCATTTCCTCATACGTCCAGGAAAATACGTCTTGATACTCCTTGAGAAGCTGGACAAGACTCGCGCGTTCGCCTGTGGACAAAGTCGAACTGATAAATACGGGCATGGGAGATTCTTCATTCCCTATGTTAACAGTTTCGAGCTCGTCAGTTGTGGAGTTGGTGCCATCTTATAACTGTCGCGGAGCGTCCAATACTTCTTCTTGCGGCTCATCGTTCTTGAAGCACTCATCTGGGCGGAGGGACTGGGTGCCAGTCTCTCCTTCTAATTTCTAACAGCGGCGTCGGTATATTGTTTTCCCCTTTTGATCACGGCTTGCCTCGAAAATTCGTTCCCTCTTGGTGTGAACGTGGGTTGAAGCTTCACCGGATAAAGATGGACACCTCATCAGCAAAGGTGCGTCGTGGTTCTTAGCCCTTAGTGATGCAAGTCGGTCTTCTTCCTGAATTGAAACCCACGTGGGTAGTGGGGTGCACAGGACTTTGTCTGATCTTCACTGTGGAGTTTCCTTTGGCTCGAAAAGTTTTACTCCGCAGATTGGTGCGTACGGAGACAATGATGCAGGAATACGGATGACTTCCTCATTTAGCATGGTCTTTAGGAACTGGTGATACGTTGAAGGGATGACCTTATTGTCATGAAGACACGGTCTCCCTAGTATCATATGATAGTCCGGCTCCTTCTCTATGACTTCAAATTTCACTTTTGATTGAACAGGCCCTACTGATAAGTTCAGATTGACATACCCGTATGTGCTGGTCTGGTTTCCTTCGAAGTATGTCATTGTGGTGGGTGATGAGTGCCAAATATTGTATATATTTATCCCTTTTTGTTGGCATTTAACTCATCTTTTGATCATTAATTCTACATTTTATCCCATATTCTGTATTTTCATTGTTTTCAAGAATAAATATTTTTCTTACTTAATTTTGCATTTTTAGGTAATAAATAAAGTTTGGATGAATAGCAGAGCGGAAAAGAGCAGAAAAGTAGTGAAAAGCCGGAAGAAATTACGCAAGGAAGACGCAAAGAATGGAGCGCACGTCCAAAAAGCTAGGAATGGGCTCAAGAAGGAAGAATTGTTCTTAAAGAAGATATGGGCTTGGCATACCCAAGGCCCAAAACCCTTACCCAAACCCATTTTCTATATCCATACCCGCCTCCATTTTCAACCGTCGGATTGGATCCATCTCATCATCCGATGGTCGCTCCTTCATCGCGCATCAAAATCTGAAGCTCCTATCACACACCATAGTAACTAAATTCCAAGCCTTCAGATTAGATCACATTTAGATCCTACGGTCGATTCTTTGCCTGCGCATCAAACCTCGATACTTCCGCTTAACACTACAACACCTAACTCCATCTGGTGTCGTCAATTTTGTTGTATCCCATAATCCAACGGTCGACACATACCTCTCCATCGTAGCCGTTCGATTCAATCTATATGGGATCGTCCAACGGATTTTCATCGCCGTACATCAACTCTTGAGGTCTCCGCCTCACACCATAGCAACACATACCCTATTCCCAACCAAACAACCCCTAATCCTAATCCCATCGATCTCTTCCTTCTCATCTTCCCAAAACCAGTTTCTCTCTTCCCCATCGCCTGCAAATCCACTGCCACCACCAGACCTCGAGTTCCACCACCACCACAAACACCCGACAACACCACCATCTCCATCACCCGACAACAAAACCCATCATCCTATTTCACCCATTTCATTAACCCTACCCACTGTTAGGGTTTTGACATGAGAGAACTAGGTTGATGGGAACTGAATTCGTAGCAGAGGAGCAGAAGAAAGCATGGGTCATCGACAAGAAGGACAAGGAACAACAAACAAGGAAATTTGGTGAGTGATTTTGAAAATCGAAAAAAACCCTAATTTCAATTTAGGGTTTCGAAAATTTAGGGTTTGTTGTAAACTATAAATATGGATGTTGTTGCCACTGTTAAAACTTGTTCTTGGGTCATCCAAGTAACCATCAATTAGGGTTTATTTTAGATTTAATTTTAATTTCAAATTTCAATTTTAATCCAATTTCATAATTAGGGTTCTTGTTCACTGTGTAGTGTTTGATGTTTTAGTGTTTAATTGTTTGATGTTTTGTTAGTCTAATGCTCTTAGTTGTATAAATTCACTGTTAGCTTAATGTTTAATTTCTGTTTTGATTTCATGTCCTGTTTACTGTTTAGTTCTAGGTGTTAGCATGTTCTAATTCACCACTAGGGTGAAGATGAAACCTTAATTCCACTGTGTAGGAGACTACAATTCTGGCCTCTCATCACTTTGCTCTCACATTGTATGTCAGGCATACATTGTAGTTAGGATACCCATGTGATTGAAAGTGCAGCAGCCCATGTTAATTGATTATGGTCCAAACCTTAGACTAGTTATGCTCTAATCAGATAGCTAGTACTTTGGGAGGATAATTTAGTTGCAATTGGAATATCCGACTTAGTCTAGGTTAAGAGGTGGAATCTAAACCCTAGTTTGCCATCAACCTTCCCTGTCATCCACAATTCCATCTTCAACTGTTTAGCTTTGTTTTCTTGTTTTCTTACACTTGTTTTACCTTCACTGCTCATTGTTTGTTTCCCCTCATGCTCACTGTGGTGTCTTAACATCACAATCTTTAATTGTTTCACACACTCACTGTCCATTATTCATCTTGCCTCACTGTCAGTGTTGAACTTGCTTCAACTGTCACTTTTGTTATTCTTGTTTAAAGTCTCATGATTAGTAATCTTCCCTGGTTAGTGTAATCAGTTAGAAATTGGTTACAATAAGAAAAATAGCACTTGCACCCCCTTGTCCCTGTGGAACTGACCTGTGCTTGCCCTGTGTTGCTTGCCGACACTGTGCACTTGCAGTTAGAATTTTTAGGATCATTTCTAGTCCTACCAAGTTTTTGGCGCTGTTGCCGGGGATTGGTGCTGTGTTTTTCTTGTTGTTTTGTTAGCTATTTTTGCATTTCACTGCATAGCATTTGCATCTGCATCTGCTTCACTTCATTTGCTGTTGGACCTGCTGTTCTGAACCTGTTTTTCCTCTGCTGGGACGCCACCAAGGAAAAGAACCAAAGCCCAACTGGGTTTTTGCAACAATATCAGAGCAGCTGGGCTGTGCTTAAAAGGTAACCCATTTAAGAGAACCCGAATTGTGGGCTTCCAATTTTTTAATTGTGGGCATGTAATATTAAAGCCAATTTTTGGGCTTCTCTTATTTTCTGTTGGGTTTGTAATAATTTATTTTTGGGCTTGTTGTTTAATTTGTGGGCTTGTATTTCTTTTTGTGAGCTTGTTTAATTTGGACTTGTATTTTGTATTCTGGGTTTTTAAACCCAGCTGAGCTTGTAACCGATCACGCTAGTTGAACTCGTTAGTGGGCCGAGTACCCAAATTCTAGGCCGAGATTTTGGACTCAGTTCCACCAAAAGTTTTCAACCAAGCGGAGCCAAAGCAAACACAAAACAAAGTGGGCGGCTCCCAAAAAACCAAATTTTATTTTCAAAAAAAAAAAAAAAAAAAAAAAAAAACCAAAAAAAAAAAAACCAACTTTTCTCCCATCCAAAAACCAAATTTTACTTGCTCCCATTTTAAACCAAAATTTTTCTTCTTTCTCCCATCTTAAACCAAAATTTTTATTTTACTCCCATTTTAAAACCAAATTTTCAAATGTCTCCCACCAAAACCAAAATTTTCCCATAAAAAACCAAATTTTTGAAAACCCATTAAAACCAAATAGTGGGCTTTGTGTCTTTTCAAAATGGGCCAACCTCGTGCTCTCCATGAATACATGTATCCATCAATAAAATTCCATTATCATGTATTGTATTACCTCAAACCAATAACCCTTTTAAAATAAATGCAAGCATGATACAAATACTTCCTATATTTCGAGGGTTCGATTCTGAGAACCCCTATACTCATGTAAGAGAGTTTGAACAAATTTGTCGGACTATGCAACCTGATCATATGTCCGAAGACTCTCTGAAATTGCGTTTGTTTACATTTTCTTTAAAGGAAAGGGCCAAAACATGGTTTTACGGTTTGAGACCACAATCAATCACACTTGGGAACAACTCACAATCAATTTTTCAAAAATTTTTCCACATCATAGGACCATCGCTATTCGTCAAAGTATCAATTGTTTTGTCCAATTGGATGAGGAAACTGTTTTTCACTATTTTGAACGTTTTAATGATTTGTTGAGTGAATGTCCGCACCATGGAATTGAGAAGTGGAGACTTGTCGTCATCCTCTATGAGGGACTAGACTTTAAATCTCGAACCATGGTTGAGTCTATGTGTAATGGTGAGTTTATTGATAAATCTGTGGATGATGCATGGAATTTTTTAGCCGAGATTGCAGAGAAAACCCATCAATGGGAATCCGTTAGGGAAACAGGAACAACACCACATGATATGAGTCACCCCCATGAATTAGAGTTTTATTCTTGTAATAACTCCGACCTTAGGATTGAAAATATCCTAGATTGCAAAATTCCTATCATGATGATGATGATGATTATGATGTTATGTTAGAAGAACATGTCTATACTGAAAATGTTATGGAACCTTTGGGTTCAAATACATTAGGCTTCTCTGCCCCGACCTTAATGCATGATATTTCTTCTAGTATTCCATGTGTGTTTCCCCTGATTTGCCGATGCATGAAAATCAATCTGTTGATGATGTTGATAATTCTGATTGTGATCTTGCCAATTTGATTGATGATTGTGAGCATGATGTGACATGTGTAGATGAGTTAGAGATTTTGATTTGATTGATAATGATATGCCTATTCTTCTACCTAAGTCACAATCTGATGGCCTTCCACCCAACCTAGATTTGGTTTGTACCAATATTGTCAAACCGATTTTCTGAAAATTCCCAATCTAGGATTGGAACTGTGTGCCTCCCAAGTCCTCTTGGACTATTTTGCTTCAAAATATAACACTTTTAAAGAGCCACAGTTGGAAATTGCATGTTTGCCCATCCCGAAACAGTCCATTATGAGTTAGACCTTTTGAATCCTGAACCCTTAAAATTAAAAATTTTGTGCTTAAAAGTAAACCTGTTGACAATTTAGGTTTAGGGTGATTCATTCGGTTTTTCACTCTCACTCCCATTTAAGTCCAATTTTAGTGTTTTGGAACTTTCTATGTCTTTACACTTTTTCTTTTGGGTTGATCCTCAACTCTTTAGACTTTTGGTGTATGGTGAATTTTTTGTATACCAGTAGATAAAATTTCTTAAAAACCCTTTTGTTCCTTTGTATATATTTTGCTAATCCAATATGATCTCGGCTGAATATGTTGGATTTTTTGCCTTGAAAAACGGAGTTTTAATTCTGCTTTCGCCGAAATCGGGTATTCTCTCTCCTTTTACTCTACTCAGCATGTCCCTTTCCATATGTTGCATCTTAATTCTTTCCATATTTTGAAACATTGAGGACAATGTTTAGTTTAGGTTTGGGGGTATAGAGAGTATACCATGATATTTGCCATAATTGAAAACGAACTCCTTCTTCTTTTTGAAAAAAAATTGAAAAATTCCAAAAAAATTGAAAAATCAAAATTCAAAAAAATTAAAAAATGAAAAATCATAAAAATGGAGCTCATTTACCTTGAAATGTTGACTCTTGTGCAAATATGTATTTTTATTAGGAGTCTTAGTCTAGATATTTAGGCACCCTGATTCTAGCACAATTCACATAGTGATAAGAAATTTGCACGCGCACGATCTACCAATACATGTATGGCCTCGATCTTCAAGGTGTTTGATAGGAAGTTACGATTGCCAATCACTTTAGAATACTGAACGAAACTTGACTAGCTTGTTCTTTGGTTGGTTGGGATAGAAGGTGGAGGTTACATTAAGAAAGACAACCATCGAATTTAACTGGGTGCATCAAAAAGGGCTACCTCTTGCAAAGTGTCATGTAATCTTTTGTTTCCTTTTTATATTTCAAATGTTTCCTTGTCAAAAAAAAAAAAAAAACAAAAAAAAAAAAAAAAAAAAAAAGAGAAAAAAATATCAGAAAAATACAAAAAAAAAAAAAAAAATTCAAGTATTTATCAATTCCATCATCTCTTGTTCCAAAAATAAAAAGAGAGTAGTCAATGTAAATAAGAGTCATGTAAAGAGTCATCTTTTGTTGTTTCATTGTAATAAGCAAGGAGGGTGTATGCCATTGATGTACAACGCGAGTAATTGTGAAATACCTCCAACTCATTCACAATTCTCGTAAAGTCCGGACAGCTAGCTAGATTTCGACCTCAGTTCTTAGCCTGAGAAACTATCTCTTGGTGATTAGTAGTCATAACTTCAGATCTTTCTTTACACATGTGTAGATACACTTTACACTCTTATCACATGTCCTTTTTTTGTTATCAATGCTAGGATTGTGCCTTCGATAGCTAGATTGACATCTCCATTTTGCTGTGAGCTTAAACTGTTTTGCACATGTCACATTTGATGGAATCTGAGCTCATATTTTGTCCTTAGGTTTTGTAGGCACACCTCTGGTAAACCTTCACGAGACTTCAACTCGTCCACTAGGGACACTTAGTGGTTTAAAAGGCTTAGTGCATACGCTAAATGCATTCGAGAGACCAGCGACAGTGGTATCGTTAGGATTTCCTTAGTTTTGTTTTACTTGAGGACAAGTAAAATTCAGGTTTGGGGGTATTTGATGAGTGCCAAATATTGTATATATTTATCCCTTTTTGTTGGCATTTAACTCATCTTTTGATCATTAATTCTACATTTTATCCCATATTCTGTATTTTCATTGTTTTCAAGAATAAATATTTTTCTTACTTAATTTTGCATTTTTAGGTAATAAATAAAGTTTGGATGAATAGCAGAGCGGAAAAGAGCAGAAAAGTAGTGAAAAGCCGGAAGAAATTACGCAAGGAAGACGCAAAGAATGGAGCGCACGTCCAAAAAGATAGGAATGGGCTCAAGAAGGAAGAATTGTTCTTAAAGAAGATATGGGCTTGGCATACCCAAGGCCCAAAACCCTTACCCAAACCCATTTTCTATATCCATACCCGCCTCCATTTTCAACCGTCGGATTGGATCCATCTCATCATCCGATGGTCGCTCCTTCATCGCGCATCAAAATCTGAAGCTCCTATCACACACCATAGTAACTAAATTCCAAGCCTTCAGATTAGATCACATTTAGATCCTACGGTCGATTCTTTGCCTGCGCATCAAACCTCGATACTTCCGCTTAACACTACAACACCTAACTCCATCTGGTGTCGTCAATTTTGTTGTATCCCATAATCCAACGGTCGACACATACCTCTCCATCGTAGCCGTTCGATTCAATCTATATGGGATCGTCCAACGGATTTTCATCGCCGTACATCAACTCTTGAGGTCTCCGCCTCACACCATAGCAACACATACCCTATTCCCAACCAAACAACCCCTAATCCTAATCCCATCGATCTCTTCCTTCTCATCTTCCCAAAACCAGTTTCTCTCTTCCCCATCGCCTGCAACTCCACTGCCACCACCAGACCTCGAGTTCCACCACCACCACAAACACCCGACAACACCACTATCTCCATCACCCGACAACAAAACCCATCATCCTATTTCACCCATTTCATTAACCCTACCCACTGTTAGGGTTTTGACATGAGAGAACTAGGTTGATGGGAACTGAATTCGTAGCAGAGGAGCAGAAGAAAGCATGGGTCATCGACAAGAAGGACAAGGAACAACAAACAAGGAAATTTGGTGAGTGATTTTGAAAATCGAAAAAAACCCTAATTTCAATTTAGGGTTTCGAAAATTTAGGGTTTGTTGTAAACTATAAATATGGATGTTGTTGCCACTGTTAAAACTTGTTCTTGGGTCATCCAAGTAACCATCAATTAGGGTTTATTTTAGATTTAATTTTAATTTCAAATTTCAATTTTAATCCAATTTCATAATTAGGGTTCTTGTTCACTGTGTAGTGTTTGATGTTTTAGTGTTTAATTGTTTGATGTTTTGTTAGTCTAATGCTCTTAGTTGTATAAATTCACTGTTAGCTTAATGTTTAATTTCTGTTTTGATTTCATGTCCTGTTTACTGTTTAGTTCTAGGTGTTAGCATGTTCTAATTCACCACTAGGGTGAAGATGAAACCTTAATTCCACTGTGTAGGAGACTACAATTCTTGCCTCTCATCACTTTGCTCTCACATTGTATGTCAGGCATACATTGTAGTTAGGATACCCCTGTGATTGAAAGTGCAGCAGCCCATGTTAATTGATTATGGTCCAAACCTTAGACTAGTTATGCTCTAATCAGATAGCTAGTACTTTGGGAGGATAATTTAGTTGCAATTGGAATATCCGACTTAGTCTAGGTTAAGAGGTGGAATCTAAACCCTAGTTTTCCATCAACCTTCCCTGTCATCCACAATTCCATCTTCAACTGTTTAGCTTTGTTTTCTTGTTTTCTTACACTTGTTTTACCTTCACTGCTCATTGTTTGTTTCCCCTCATGCTCACTGTGGTGTCTTAACATCACAATCTTTACTTGTTTCACACACTCACTGTCCATTATTCATCTTGCCTCACTGTCAGTTGCTGTTGCTTCAACTGTCAGTGTTGAACTTGCTTCAACTGTCACTTTTGTTATTCTTGTTTAAAGTCTCATGATTAGTAATCTGCCCTGGTTAGTGTAATCAGTTAGAAATTGGTTACAATAAGAAAAATAGCACTTGCACCCCCTTGTCCCTGTGGAACTGACCTGTGCTTGCCCTGTGTTGCTTGCCGACACTGTGCACTTGCAGTTAGAATTTTTAGGATCATTTCTAGTCCTACCAGTGGGCTGTCGTACAATCTTGCATGGGCTAACCTTGGTGTCCTGAGAGTCTTGAGAGTAATCACATTCGAAGATGCTCATGTGTCGATGAGGGCCCTTCTGAACTCTGAACCCTTGATGTGTGCGGTAACATGCAAGGCTCGGTTGTGACCTTCTTCTGCCATCATATCTTCTTCTGTAAATGTAATATTATTTACAGATGTTTCCGATGCGCTTAGGACCTCTGTACGTGAAGGAGCCAGGTGTACGCCCATGGCTATCTGGTCAATTGCAGCAAACGTCTTCGCCCGCTGATTCTTCGAGAGGTGTAAAAGTTCACACAAACTTTCCACTAGAGATGTCGCTTCCTGATCTACTGATCTTTGGTTCGTAGTAAAGCTGTTGATTTGAGAGGGACCAGTCCCCGATGTGGAAGCCTCTGGAACGCTCATCTCTGATGTGATCTTGACGAGTAGGTCAAGTATGTCATTTATCGCTTCCTTGATCAGCTCCATGTTCTTCGTGTGAATCTCATGTACCCGCGCTAGTTCACTCAACGTTGGAAGTCTCCTGATTATACTGTCAGGTACGCCATTGGGAGGAGGGGTATCTCCGTTGGAGGAATCACCAGGATTTGAGGTCGTTGAAGAGGTCCTAAGACCAACCATTTGAAATCGATCGAATGGTATTGAAGAAATTGACTTTACAACCGAGAGATTAACCTCCCGCTGTGGTCGCCAATTGTTTATGGGTGAAAACTATTCCTGCCGAATTTGGTAATTTGGGGTGTGTGGATGAGGAATGAATATAAACCCTAAACAAATGCACTGCACGGGAGTGCTTTGTGATTCGAGAAATCAATCTGTACAATTCTGGCCTAAACCAAGAAACGGTTGTTCCAGACTTGCTTCGGTCACAAAGTGAAGGAGATGGGGTTGATCTTAAGGAGGGAAGCGAAGAAGGTGCTGATATTGTGAAGGTGTTGGCTATGTATGACTTGTATCAGAAAGCTGAACTGGCTTACAGAAATGAAAGCTATCAGTTCTGGTGTTGGAATACGATTTTATCAACACTTGGTTTCTGTTGTCTTGTCTCGTCGAAATAGGGAGGAGAACCTATTTATAGAAGTCATTGAGCCTTACTCAGTATCTCGTGTGAAGTGGAAAAAGTGGAATGATGGAGTAGTGGAGTTGCGGGTGTTAGTGTTACACGATAAGTCTTTCCCACTTCTCCCATCATCACTAACCGTCCATGACTTCCTGACACGTTCCTGTGATGGCGCGTCGTGCGCTGCACGCTATAAGCCACCAGACCAATACCCAGTATGTATCCCCCAGTTTGTGACATGATTAATGTCTCGAGTGTGTGGATCATGGGACCCACAGAAGGTAGCATGTAATGCTAGGTTAAATAACTAAGTTATTTGGAATTTGATACTTGTAAAATATCACGTGAATTCTATGCATGTAATGCATCGAATATATTCAGCATGTATGAAGCATCGCTGTTTTAAGGCTTAATGGAGTAAGTCACGATTAAGCGTCTTAAAATAGATGTGTGTCTAGCCATCTTCAAGTGATCGTTTGGGGATGTACAGGTAAGTCCTGACTTGACCGATCACTTGGTGTGGTAGAGTGGCGGATGGTAATCACCACAACACCTCATTGACCAGTTAACTCCTGACCAGGGTTGTATAACCAAGCAGGTGAAGTTGAACGGACGAGATGATCTTTGAGACACTCATCTGCGACCGTTAGTGGAATTAGGGTTTATGAAGAGGTGCGCAAGCATCACTCTTCAGCTAGGTCGAAACCAAGCTTGGGACGCAATTTTTGTCGGGTCGATGGTGTATGCGTGTAGACAGCATGCTGGTGTAGGCGCCCACACCTCATAGTCTCGTAAAAGTGTGATCTAAGACACTCAATTTGTCTTGCGAATTTGAGTGGTTGATATCAATTTGCGACAGAAATCCGGTCCCGCAAAATCCGCGCGTCATGCCAACTTCGGGCGCGCATTTCGAGATGACCAAGCTTGGTCGGTCTTGGCCGATTAGTCTGGTATACAGACGGCGGGCAGGTGTACACGTCCATACCTTAATACCCCATAGAAACGTGATCTGAGCCACTCAATTTGTCCGGAAAAGTTGAGTGGTCGAGATTAGTTTGCAATCGGGAGGTGTGACCACGCTTAGTTTGCAACTGGGAGGCATGATATGCCTTGGACGATCAGGTGTGTAGATATTTGGGCCCACAGTGATCGTGTTGATACTCACTGGACCTGCTTAATCGACTCCTAGACCCTTCGTTCGATCAGGTGAAAATGGACGCTCGTGATCGAAAACCCTAATTAGGGTTTTGCCAGCCGTGCGTCATGCCTTGTTTGGGCGCACGAATTGGGACGACCATCCATGTTTGTTCCTGAACGATCGGTCATGTATGTAGGTGGGCCCATGGTGTTTGTGTTGACATGATCTGGGCCCTTTGAATCTACATTTACACCCTCCATCTATGCTTGCGAAGATGGATGGTTGAGACTGATTTGCGACACATGTAATGTGCTGCAAACCCTAATTTAGGGTTTCTCGTCCACGCTGCTTTGGCTGGACGAATTGGCAAGCCATGCTACCCTTTTGGGGAGGCCGACTATGCGGGGTCCGCATTGGTCCGGTGTTGAACATTCCAATACCTGCTTGAGGGTTATGGATTCGATCTAAGCCATCCAATCATGTTGGTGAAGTTGGATGGTCGTGATTGTTTCTGAGACTGATACGGACAGTCCAGATGCTCGATCAGGCTAGTATAACACTCCGAGAGTTATATCTTGTACGGGTATTTCGTACGTGCCTCCTTATTTAATGCTTGGAGATTCGTGTTGCTCTGCTTAGAGCAACACTCAGTCGTCATACCGCACCAATAATGATAAGAGTGAAGCAGTACAGGAAATACAAGGCTGGTCATGCATTAATTGGTAATGCTATAAGTTTATAGTGAAGAAGTATTCTCCACTTTATTAGTGGATTTATCCTTTGCAGGATGTTAGCGCATAGTTTTGGCTTTTACAATTTTAGCCTTAAATGAAAATCCATCATCAACAACAGTTTCGCATGTTATGTTTTCAATATAAAGCGACTTGAAAGATACGTTAGGAATGGAAAAAATTCAAATCAGTATTACTAACCTCAAGTGGAAGGATGATGTCTTCATTGCAGTCGTTACTTTTTCACTTTGTTCAGGTTGATAAACACATTTTTATGTCTAAGTTGTCCCCAATTTTCTCTATGTTGGTACTCGATTTTGTACTTATTGTGGTGTTTTGTGTGTTTGTAGGTATTTTTGAGAAATAAACATTTTTGGAAAAATCGGCTCGAAAAGTTGCTCGGGGCACCCCCGGAGGATATTTGTTAAAGGCACCCTCACTTTGGATAAGGGCACCACCATGCACCCCAGCTGTTAAAGGCGCACATATTTTGGAACAGAGCACTTCATCCTCAACATTTTGAATTTCAAATATGGCGGGAAACTGTTGCAGTTGAAGAACAGATTAGGGCTTGATTTTTGGGCGTGCTAGAAGTAAACTCAAATGGCTGAAACTTCATGGTTCGACTTGATTGATCTTAACAGGCATGGGAGATTACAACGCTACAATTGGTTGGATTGGGCCTGTTTTAGCTTAACAGGTCTGCTAAGTCCATCAGAACCGGTGAATTTTTGGCTACATCATCGGAGAGAAGAAAACAGAGAGTACGTGTACAAAGTGAGACAATCACGGGATTTTATGAGCTGTAGTGAGTTTTAAACATGTACGACAGAGTTAAGCAACCATTTGGAGCATGTATAAGATAAATATGGAGATTTGACAGCTGCAGAGCGTGTGAAAATCAAAATCAGAGGAAGAAAATCTGTACCCTGCATGGAGAATAATGAAGAATATTTTGCAATCAAGACGAGATATTTTGTTGTTAATATGTATAAATAGGATGCTGGGATGTTGTAGAAGGGTTATGGAGTGATTGGGTAGAGTTTAGAGCATAACAGAGACGATTTCAAAGCTGCGAAATATTTTTTCTGCTGCTGCAATAGAGGAAGAACACGAAGAACATTGGACTCCAGAAGACAGTCTTATTTCTTACAGCAACAACAACACCTCTGGAGTAGTCGTAAAGGAACGGTGATAGTGGCAGTTATTATCTATCGTTCTTTTTAACAGCTCGGTTTGTAACAATTATAAATGTTACAAATCCGGTTTTAATTATTTTTCTCCATTTCATCATTTGTACACCTCCTTTGAGCAATAAAAATGAATTTTGAGCGTGTTTCCAACATGATGAGCTAGAACCAATCCTTGGGGCGATGGAGGAAGCTGTTGTTTCGGTATAAGTGATACATCTTTATTTTAATTAATTATAACAACTCTATTATGATTTTTGCATTGAACTCAAAATTGATTATATGATTTTTATTAGTTAGGTGTATTTTCTCTTGATAGAATATGCTTGCTTTAGTGTTTTGATATTCTATGCTTGGATTAACATCTATTCTTTTGGAAATCTACATGTCTAGGCAATACTATTAGAACCAATTTGAATGCTGAGTTGCATAATTATTGTTTTAATTCACTAATATCGACCAATGGTGGAATCCTAGTGTCAGTCTATCTATAATTTTGCACAACAACTTTTTATTTTGAGCTTTGTCATATTTTAGTTTTAAAATTAAGTCTAAAAATCAGCTTTCACAAGTCTTAACGAACTTTATTACTACAACATCATTAAAAATACCATCAATTTTTGGCGCCGCCGACGCGGACTTGTCTTTAGGCTAGAGTTTTTAGATTTTTTTTTTCTTTTTTAGGTTTCTATTTGTTTTTATTTTAATTGTTGTTCTTTACATTTTTGGGTTTTTGCCTTTTCCTTACAGAATTGGAATTTGGAGCAAAAAAAAAAATTTCCAAAGCTTTTGGTGAATATTTAAAGACTTGGAGTAAAAGGCAAAGCGAAAGGAGCGAAAGAAGAAGATTTTTTTATTTTATAAAAAAAAAAGAGGAAAAAAAAAGAGAGACATTTTTATTTTATTTTTTTGATTTTATTTTTTTTAGACTTTCCTTTTCTTTTGCACTTTATTTTTGGACTTTGGACTTTGGACTTTAAACTTTGGGACATTATTTTTTTAAACCCTACGGAATGGTAGTGTAAATATAAATTGTGTGCAGAGAAGGACGACGATTACGATATCGTCTCGTCCCCTTGGGTTCGTACACTGACATCGGAGTCGGTGGCCCAAGTCGACTACAACGGTTCATCCCCCGTTTGGAACGGGAGGTAAGTTTGTCGAAACACTCGCGAATCCCCTGTCAGCGAGTTATTGTCTTCCTTCGTGTGAATATATGTCGAGGAACTGAATAGGGCTGCTTTATTTTCCTAGTAAAGGGCAAGGACTGGCCATACAAGATAAGGGTTCGGATTTCATCACCGTTCTCTTCTTTCCCGCCTTAGGAAAATGATACTTAACGCGAACCCAAGCTTTAAAATTTGGAATAGAACGAGACCGATAAGGTAACGAGCTTAATAGGAAATTCATTCGAAAAATATTGGTTACTCTTTTAAGAATACTTCGAAGTTCATGATGGTTTCTGTGAGTTGAATGTGTGACTGCGCCGCCTTGTAATACCGGTGAGGCCTTGGGTATCAAAGCTCCACTGAGCTTCCCTCGCCTCTATTCAAATTACTTTGACTCGGATTGATTCCAGAGGGGTTTGCTTAAATTGTAACGAATTCCCTTTTGAAAAATTAGAAGCTGGTCTAGAAACAATCTAAGTGGAGCCATCATACTTTTTGTTTGCTAGAAATCTTTAGGTTTGTTTTGGTGGAGTCAGCCTGCTGTGTGTTTGCTTAGAACCTCCCTTCCTTAGGATTTTTATTTTTAATTTTTTGTAGTGTATGCCAAAATCGCTCGAGTCCATTAGTGAGCGTGCTTGGAAAAGAGATACTTTTGGTTGTTTGATTAGTGACGAGCCTAGAAGTTTTTCTTTTGTAAACGGGGAGCTCAAAGACTCTTCTTTTGAGAACCCTGTGTTTGGAAACTTCATTTTTGAGAACTTAAGTCTTAGTGAGGAATTCACCCCTAGGATTTTTACTGTTCCAAAAATGACAACTTTGAAGGAGTACATGTACCCAACTAGGACCAACCGACTATCGTGTATTAAATTTCCAGCCTCTACGGCTACTTATGAGTTGAATCCTGGTATTCTTCAGATGATCCCTATATTCTTAGGAAAAGATGATGAAAACCCTTACTTTCACATTAGGGACTTTGAAGAAATGTGTGGAACAATTAAGATTAAGGACCTTACTGATGAAGTCTTGAAACTTAAGATGTTCCCCTTTTCCTTGAGAGATAAAGACAAGACCTGGCTTAACAACCTACCATCTGAATCCATAGAAACATGGAAGGAACTTATTGATGTTTTCTATTTGAAATTCTACCCTAAGCATAAAACTGCAGCTGTTAGGCAGAAAATTAGTTCCAGTACGCAACAAGAGGGGGAATTTCTTTATAGGTTTTTAGAGAGATTCAATGATCTCCTATCCGAATGTCCTCACCATGGGTTTGAGAAAATGAAACTAGTAGAGATTATTTATAATGGTTTAGACTATTTTACCAAAGCCATGGTCGAGTCTATGTGTGCTAGTGAGTTCACTAGTAAAAATGTCGATGATGCTTTTACCTTCTTAGGAGTTATTGCTGAAAAATCCCAACAGTGGGAACCTTGTGTTCAACCCCCTAAGAGACTCTTGGTTAATAGAAATAGCACAAATATGGTAGATTCAAGCTTTGGGTCAGATGTTAAGTTTGCGGCTTTGTCTAGAAGGTTAGAAGCTTTGGAATTGAATCAGTCTAAACATAGGTCTCTTGTTGAACCTGATGATAGGATTAGAGCCTTTAAAGTCTCTAGTTGTGGAGTAGAACCCAATAGATCGTTTTGGGAAGGTCAGGTTAGTGAATAGCAATCCCATGTTGTTTATAACAATGCTAGGTTTGAAAATCGTCAGAAGTTTGACCCATACTCAAAGACCTGCAACCATGGTTGGAGAAGCCATCCTAATTTTTCTTGGTCTAAGGGACAGAATCAAGGTCATTCTAGTAATTTTCAACCTCCCCCAGGTTTTGGTCATACTCAGGACCCTTCAGGTCAAACTCAGTTTCAAAACATATCTGAGAAAAGGATCTCGACCTTAGAAGAAACTCTTACTATGTTAGCAAAGAACCATGATATGTTATCAGCTAACCACCTTAGCTTTCAACAAGAAACTAGGCACACTCTAGCTAAATTAGAACTTCAAGTCGGCCAAATAGCTAAGTATATAAGCGAGAGAGAAGATGGAAAGTTACTTAGTCATACTGATCCTAACCCCAAAAGAGAGAAGTTGTACAATCATGTGAATTCAGTTACAACCCTTAGGAGCGGTAAAACGGTAGACAATAAGGTATCCATACCTAGTGGACATACTGTAGTTCCACCTTCTACTTCCCAAGAGGAGGATCCCGTATCTGAGGAAACTGAAACAATATCTAAGGAGTCCAAAGAAATTCCTGATAGGACTACCTTTGTGCCTAGAGCCCCATATCCACAGTTGTTAGCCCCAACAAAGAAGGAGTCGATTTTCAACGAGATAATGGAAACATTTAAGCAGGTGAACATAAACATTCCGTTATTAGAAGCAATTAGGCAGATGTCTGCTTATGCCAAGTTCCTTAAAGATCTTTGTACACGAAAGCGTAAGCTTAATATCCATAAGAAAGCCTTTTTAGCTGGTCAAGTAAGTTCTATTCTTCTGAACCAAACACCCCCTACGTATAAGGACCTTGGATGCCCCACCATATCTTGTGCGATTGGTAATCACATGGTCTATAAGGCATTACTTGACTTAGGATCCAATGTTAACTTACTTCTGTATCATGTATACACCCAGCTAGGTCTTGGTAAGTTGAAACCGACCAAAATGACACTTCAATTAGTTGATAGGTCTGTCAAAGTGTCTCGTGGTGTCATAGAAGATGTTCTTATTGAGGTTGATAGGTTTATATACCCAGTGGATTTTGTTGTTTTAGATACCCAGCCTGTTCAGGACCCAAGTGCTCAAATCCGGTGATTTTAGGTCGCCCATTCTTAGCCACATCTAATGATGTCATCAACTATAGAACCGGAATTATGAACATATCTTTTGGTAATATGACTACTGAGCTAAATGTATTTAATGTCATTAAGTCTTCTGAAATAGATGATTTAGAAGTGGTGAACATGATTAGCACTTTAGGTCAAGAACCGTTAGCCTGCAGTGTGTTTGATAATCCTTTATTTGAGGAACCCTTTAGTGATTCGGGGGAGATGAGCATGACGAACACCTTAATTGATGATCCTATGCTAGAGATTTTCTTTGATAATCCTTTATACGAAGATGTTCTTCGTTTAGATGACCATTCCCCAAAAGAAGTTAGTCATTCTGTTGACTTTATGGACCCTAGAATTCATCTGATAGATTTTGGTCCATTTGAGGATAGTGTTCACCCTAAGTTTGTGGGTAATGATGATTCTTGTGATTGTCAAGTATCCCTAATTGAAGTCCCTAACTTGGGACTCGAGCTTTGTGCCTCTAAGGTATTACTTGAGTTTCTTCAAACTCTGCTACCCGATCCTCCCGATATTATCCATGAGGAAATCCATTTCTTAGAAACATGTCATCCGGTTGAACCTATTTTCCTAGACATTCATATAGAGCCCAAAGAGACACCCCAGATAAATCTAGTTGCCTTGAGAAAAGCCCTAGATCAAGTTATGCTTTGTCTACTTATTTTTCTAATCCGAGATGGTAGTCTTTAATTTGTGTCTGCTCTATTTGGCTCTGAGGGCCCACAACTATTTCAGCTATTGGTATATGACTTTGGAAGGTGACAATCCTTTTTGAGGTATTTGTTGTCTAGCTAAAGACTTTAAATTTAGCATTTTCTGGGAGGCACCTACGCTCATGCTTACGGTAATATCCTTCCTTATTTCTTTCCCCTCAAGTGGTAACAGTTTCTCCTTGTTCATGTTTTTGTTTTTATCTTTAGAACATTGAGGACAATGTTATATTTAAGTTTGGGGGTAAGGGAGAAACTTCTAGCGTCACATAGTATCCGGTTATCTAAGTTTACATACTGTTTCTCACCGAAAAGATAGAAATTGGAATTGCTAGGGATAACATTCTATTGAGACATTAGAGAAAAAGACATTGAGATCTTTGAATTTCAAGAGAGAACTTGTTCCTTTTAGAGGGTAATCGTGATGGACCTAACCATCCATGATGGAAAGGCAAGTAGGTCAGAAGGAAATGCCAGAAAGACAAAGCAACCTCACAATGTAGTCTTAGTTACTGGATTATGACTCTCTCTCAGTAGAAACTTATCATCATCAACACGCGGAGCGACATTAAAATCTATGAAGAAAGTTAAAGACGTTTAAGGTTTAGAAGCAGCAACAGAAAAGAATAAATCAAAAATCAATGTTGAAGACTTAGTTACAAGAAGTTATAAGAGCAAATGATATAAGTTGTTGAAGTTCATGATACCAACACATCATAAGTTGTGAAGACCTAAGTTCTAAAGTCCTTCTCTCATGGCCATTTAAATTTTTGTCTTGTTATTTTTGTGTTGGAAAAAAAATGAAAAAAAAATGGAAAAAAAAGTTACATTTTAATTAGTTTTTTTTTTCCAATAAGGCCATGGGGAAGTAGAAATCTATAAAGAAGTTTCAAGAAAGAAAATCGAGGAAAAGATTTAATTGTCAAGGTTCTACGAGGTTCGAGAGTTTATAATAAACAGTTGAAGCCGAAGAAGACGTTTTTTTCTACTGAGCATTATGAGAAAGTCGAAGAAAGATGCATATTGGTTGCTTTGTTAGTCCTCTTTCCATTTGACACAAGATCTTTCTAGCACTGGTTCAACTCATCACACGTAATTAGTCCAGTTGTGTAGCAGATGTCCCTCTCATCTTTATCTCTCTCCTAATCTTATCCAGCTGTAAAGCGGATGCATCTTACAATGTTTATCTAGTTGTGTAGCGGATATCTCTTTATCTAGCAGTGTTGCGGATGTGTCTCCCTTATTCTTTGTGTAGCTTTAGAGCTGGCACCTTTAATTTCTCGGGCATTCTAGTTACTTGGAGATAGGTTGAGAATATGTATGTCCTCATAGTTCTTTGGATACTTGTGACCAATTAGAAGTCATGGTTTTGTGGGTACACCTCTGGTAAACCCTCCCGAGATTAACTCGGTTTTATTTTTTATTAGTTTTGCTCGAGGACTAGCAAATAATAAGTTTGGGGGTATTTGATAGACACATTTTTGTGTCTAAGTTGTCCTCAATTTTCTCTATGTTGGTACTCGATTTTGTACTTATTGTGGTGTTTTGTGTGTTTGTAGGTATTTTTGAGAAATAAACATTTTTGGAAAAATCGGCTCGAAAAGTTGCTCGGGGCACCCCCGGAGGATATTTGTTAAAGGTACCCTCACTTTGGATAAGGGCACCACCAGGCACCCCAGCTGTTAAAGGCGCCCATATTTTGGAACAAAGCACTTCATCCTCAAGCAACTATAGATATGTTTAGATACTAATATATGACAACCAAACTTGACATACCAACGCTTGGTGGGTTCAACCGAGCTATGCTCTAAAAATCTCCCACTTTTTTCAATTTTAGTGGCAAAACTCTATTACATATGGAGATAAACGAATTACAAAATAACTCATTCTTCATACGCTTGATTCCAAGTTTCAACAGTACAATATCCTGCACATATTCAAAAAATAAAGAAATACCATTGTTGACATTTGAATAACAAAGGCTTTACCCCCCCTAAAGGAAAGCTAGGTAAATATTCAATCCAAACATCTTTGTTATTCCTCTTTTGTAGTATGAAATACTACACAACATGATGATTTGTTTTTCCCCCTTAGTCTTTGCTTTACTATTTCGTTAGATATAATGTTTAAGCACATATATCCTTTCCTAGTGATTATAAATTACTTGTTTACTCCATATATTTCTCCCCCTTTTTTCACAAAATGTCAAAGGTACGAGCAAGCAAAAGAACAAATCGAAAGGATCTTACAAATCCAAAAGACTTGTATAACCTATAAGAGTAAGGACGAAGGTTTCACATACCATTTTAGATGACCAATACTAAAACTGAAACTACAAAAGTAATCTAGCTTTAGGATGTTATCAAGGAAACAATTTCCCGAAGCAATTCTCCCTTTGTCTGATAAATCAACTAAGATAACTTATTTATTAACCGAACCGATTCCGTATGTACAATCTCTTATTTCGATAAGACACAAATAGAGATAAGAGTTAACTCCATTTCTCTTATCAGGCTCTAATTTATTCTATAAAATAACTTAGACCTCCCTTTTAGACAGGACAAACACTAGGTTAGTTAACTAGTTTTTCTTGTCAAGGATTTTGGTTAGACTTGAATAATCGAATTATACATTTGATAAGGCTCCACCTATTTGCCACCCTCACTTTTCCTATTTGCCGCTCTGATTAATTACCACCCTCAGTTATCCTATTTTCCACCCCCATCCATTTTCATATATCCTAAATACCACACCTTTGACTTTTTGTTTCCGCCCAACAATGGAACCACCCGACTTAATAAACTCTAAAAAAGAAAACCTAAGTTAGGACCCGCACTTCTTCTTCTCCATCTCTTTGTTCTCCATCTCTTCTACCGTTCTCTGGTCGGCTGCTTCATCACTCCCACCAATCATCACTTTCATATTCTGTTTGATTTCTGAATTAATATCAAATAGATGCCCCAAAAGAAAGTAGTGAATTCAAGTAAAATCAAAATAAAAAAAGAGGTAAACTAAACCTAATTAACGATTCTGAAATTCAATTGTGAAACGATGACTGATAGACACATTTTTGTATCTGAATGTGTCCTCAATGTTCCGTATTGTTAGTACTCGATTTCGTACTTATTATGGTGTTTTATGTGTTTGTAGGGGAAATAAACATTTTTGGAAATTCGGCTCGAAAAGTTGCTCGGGACACCTCCGGAGAACATTTGCTATACGGATACCAGATTTGTATAAGGGGCACCCATGGTTATGTGTAGCCCAAATTCATCTTCAGCACCCAGGGCTATATGTAGCCCAAATTTTTCCACAGCACCCATTTGTTATTGGCACCTAAGTAGCTGGTTAAGGGGCACCTTCATCCCCTTCGTTTGAACTGAATTTTGGCGGGAAAAAGAACAGATTTCTTCGACTGCAGATTAGGGCTCGAATTTTGATCAAGTTCCAGTGAGACTCAACGTCTGAAATTGTTTGGGAAGATTTGTTTGGGCATCACATGCATGGTATGGTCGTCAGAATTGATTCGGTTTGGCTGGAAAATCGTGTGGAAGCAACACAGGCAGTGCAGCTTTTAAAACCCGATAATCCCTGTTTTGGATTTGGAGGATTTATAGGAAGATTCAAGTGATACAATCGATTGGATTGGGCGTGTTGCAGCTAAACAGGACCGGTAAATGCATCAGATTCGAAAAATTTTGGTTGAATACGTGGATTTGGTGAAACAACGTGTATGGAGTTATTCACGGGATAGCATGACTCACTTTGAGTTGCAGATGTACATTGCTCGAGTTTGAAGGACTAGGACACTGTCTGGAGCGTGCAATAGATAAAAAGGAAGGTTTTCTGCGTGTTTGGAGTGAGTTAGCCGCAGTCAGGTGCATGGGAAAATAAATCGGGGAAGAAAATATTCCCGTGAGTATTGTTTTCACTGCCGAATGAATGGATATCACGGTGAGTTACTAGGGAGGATTTTTTTCGCATGTTGAGTATAAATAAGGTTATCGGATGTCTGAGAAGGGGGGTGGAGAGTTGGGGAGAGGAATAGACCACCACAGAGTCGAAAAATCAAGCTGCAGAAACCTCCATTGTTGCTGCTATACGAATAAAAGTGACCCACAGGCACTGTCGTTCATGCTACAGTGACAGCGACACAAGGAGGACAGACTTATTTGCTACAGAGTTTGCGACAATAGCCGTGGGTCTTAGAGCAACAGTAACAGTGACACATCCTCTTTATCGTTCTCTGGTTTGTAACAAATATAATTGTTACAAACCCGATTTTGAATTATTTCTCCATTTTCTCCTTGTAAACACCTTTTTGAGCAATGAAAAATTCCTTTGAGTGTGTTTTCACCATACGGAGCTAGACCCCATCACTGGGACAACGGAGGAAGCAACTTTTCATGATTGTGGTAAATGAATTAATTCTTTTATTGACTTTTTGCATAGATTTAATTGCTTTATGATTTCTATTAATTATTTGTTATTTTGTTAGATGTCGCATGCTTAGTTCTAAATACTTTAGATGCGTCATGCTTTTAACTAGCAAATAATATTTTACGAAATCTATTTTTGGCAAAGAACTAGAGTCACAACTTCTTTTGTTTGAGCTATATTGTCTAGAGTTAATGACTGAACCATAACAATATGAAAAGTAGTGGAATCCCGCGTCTCAGCGTCTCTTCATCTTGTGACAAATTGTGTATATATATTTTTCCTTATTTTTTTTATTAAGTCTTAAAACAAATTCTCAACAAATCTGAGTGAACGAATCATACTACTACAACATCATTGAAAAATAACATCAATCCCATACTGCCCCCCATGAACTGAAAATCCATAACCCCAATAGCTATGGGAATACCATTTAGTTGACCTTTTTTGGCGCCGCCGACGCGGATTTGTTTATAAATTTGTTTTTAGGTTTTTATTTTTTTTTATTTGTTCCTCTTTACGCCTTTTGGTATTTCTTGTTTGCTTTCAGATTTGGAACTGAGCTAAAGAAAAGGGGAGAAAGTGCTGAAAATAATAGCGAAGCCAAAGAAGAAAAGAAAGGAGGAATCCAAAAGGAGTGAAGAAGAAAATTTTTGTATATAGATATTCTATTTTATTTTATTATTTTTAGAAACTGTAATTAATTTTTTTATTTTTGTAATCTTTTATTTTTGGATATTTTTTTTTTATTTTCGGACATTGAACTTTGGGACTTTTTTTTTTAAAACCCTACGGAAGGGTAGTTTTAAATATAAACTGTATGCAGAGAAGGACGACAATTACGATATCGTCTCGGCCCCTCAGGTTCATACACGACATTGGAGTTGTGGCCCGAGTCGACTTTAACGGTTCATCCCCCGTCTGGAACGGGAGGTAAGAATTCTAAACACCCGCGAATCCCCTGTCAGCGGGTTTACTGGATGATTTCGTATGCATATATGTTGAGGACCTGAAATCGGATTTAATTTTCTAGTAAAGGGCAAGGCCTGGCCAAATCAAGATAAGGACTCGGATTTCATCACCGTTTCCTTCTTGCCCGTCTTAGGAACACGTAACCTACGCGAACCTAAGCTTAAAATACTGACTAGAACGAGACTGATAGGGTAACGAGCTTAATAGGAAAGTCATTCGAAAAATATTGGTTACTCTTTTAAGCATACTTCAAAGTTCATGATGGTTTCTGTGAGTTGAATGCGTGACTGCGCCACTTTGTAATGCGGTGAGGCCTTGGGTATCAAAGCTCCACGCAGCTTCCTCGCCTCTATTCAACTTACTTTGACTCGGATTGATTCCAGAGGGGTTTGCTTAAATTGTGACGAATTCCCTTTTGAAGGATTAGAAGCTGGTCCAGAAACAATCTAAGTGGAGCCATCATGCTTTTTGTTTGCTAGATAAATTAGGATTATTGTGGTCGAGTCAGCCTTCTTTGTGTTTGTTTAGAATTCCCTTGCAGTTAGGATGTCGAACTGGTATTATAATAGCCAATACAATGAGTATCCGACTGAGCAGTATGAACATTATTCCTATTATGACCAGAGTGTGAATAGTGGTTGGGAACGCCATCCTTTTGAAGGATATGGGTCATACCATGGTGAGCCAAATTACTATCCACATGCATACCAGTCATGCGAGCAAGATTCTTATAATTCCTCTCCTCTAGATGAAGCACGTAAGATACTTGAGTCAACGCGTAAGTTACTTGAGTCGACACATAAGTTAGCGGACACAGATGACTTAGTTATGGACGAAAGAACTTTAACGGTGAGTGAACCTTCTTTAGAAGATAACCTCAGGAAGTTAGCTGAGTCAACATGTAAGTTAACTGAGTCAACACGTGAGTTTGCTGAGTTAACACGTATGCATAAATTAGAGACGGAAGAAAGAACTGCTCGAATTACTCGTGATTGCCAATATATTCTTTCCTATCTCACCCGTGAAAATGAGGATAATTTTTATAATAATGAAGATGAAGAGGTTAGAATTGGTGACACAACTTGTTTAGATGAGGTTCGATTATTTTCATGTTATAATAATGATGACTATGATGAGGATAGTATTGATGAAGAACATGAAATATGTAGGCATAGTGATCAGGAATTTGTTGCTCCAATTGAGCTTTATCATGATAGTGTTGTTTCTAGTTCAAATCCAAATAATTTTAATAATTATTCACCTATTCAAAAGGATGAGAATTTGACTAGAGATACCACCGTTTTAGACGATGCAGTTCATGATCCTTTATCCTGCAGTGTGTTGGATAATCCATTATTTGATGTGCCTATCAGTGAATCAGAGGAAGTTATTATGATTAACACCTTAGTTAATGAGCCTTTACTAGAAAATTCCGCTGATAATCCTTTATATGATTGTGATGATGGTTTAGAGGAAAGAGTTTACCCTGAGAATACTGTTTTAGAATCTAGCGATTTAGAAACACTAGTCTTATAAGATGATAAACTCGTAGAAATGAGTGAGGATGAACCCAACTTAGAAGAATCAATTGACCATTTCCAGGAATCTGATGACCTAGAAATTAGGGAAGTTGTGACTAGTCTTTATAGAGACACATAAAACTCTAAGTTTGGGGGTGATTATCATTCTCCGTGTTCTTTAACTCTTAGAAAGTTCCCTCGTGTAGGACTTGACATTTATGCCTCAACCATCTTACAAGATTATCTTCATACATGTTTTACCGAACCTAATGATGTCCAGAAAGAAGCTCAGTTGTTAGAAACTCATCCTCTGCTTGATGTGGTTAAACCAGGCTATGATACCAAGATTGACTTTGTTTTCCCACAAAAAACTTTTCAACCAATTGTGGAAACATATGATTTTCAGATGTGTCGGTTATTAAGTTTTGAGACTAAACCTAATTACTTTAGGATATTAGGGTCGACACATTTTCTTAAGGAAGACCACGTCTTTAATTGTGGTCAGCTGTGTGAGTCAAATCTAATTGACTTAGAGGATCCCCAATTATTCAGGTTGTTGTTATGTGCTTCTAAGTTCTTAGTTGAGTTTTTCCAGACTCTAATGCCTGAACCGGATCTTATCTTTGAGGAAATCCAACCGATGAAAGCTTTTTATTTAGACCCTTTTATAGAGCCTGAACCTGAACCACAACTAGATGTAGTTGTCTTAAGCGAGGGTATGTTCGGTATCTTCTTGGTCTGTTGCACTTTCCTCTTCTTGTAGGTAATACTTTTTGATCCAGATGACCCACAATTATTCCGGATACTTCTATATGATTCTACGAGGTGACTAATTCTTCCAATGTCTGGATGAAGACTTTAAACTTAGCACTTCTTGGGAGGTAACCCATGCTCATGCAACACGGTAATATCTTTCCTTAACTTTTTTGCTTCAAGTGGTAATAGTTTGTCCTTGTTCATGTTTTTAATTTTATCTTTAGAACATTGAGGACAATGTTAGACTTAAGTTTGGGGGTATGGGAGAAACTTTTTAGTTGCAGTAAAAAAAAAAAAAAAAAACTCCAGAGACTAGAAATGTATGCTTATTAAGGTCGGCACTAACCAATTTAAGTGGATGGGAACATCTTGGTTGTAGGAGTTGAGGAACCAATCTGATTAGATGGAAACATCTAGAAGAGTCTATTCATAAAAGCATAGAGCTCAGGTGTTAGGAAAAAAACATGGTAATTTCGCCATATCCTCGTGATGGAAACATCGAAAGAATCCTGATCACTTCTTTTTATTTTTCTTGTTACCATTGCTAGGGTGAAATAGAGTGACTAAGATACAATAAAAAAAAATTGAGACCAGACCACCAGACCAATCGGAATAAATGCAATAAAGTCGACCACTGGTACCCTTGTATATGCCAGCTGAGTTGACCTAGAGTTAGGATTATCGACCACTGGTTCCCTTGTATATGCCAGTGTATTGATATTAGTCCAGACCAGTATCTCAGTACATTAGGATAGGTTCACCTTAGTCAACATCATCCACGTTTTTCTCTACATCCATCTTCTTAATTTATCCATGTGATTGGTTGACTCCGATTTATGATGTCCAGAAACTATCTGAGTAGAGCTCTGTCACTTTATATGAATTTTAGTATGCTTGAGTGCAAAATCGTATACAACAATTGGAATTTCGCATCAGGGTACTTCCTCCTATAGTCAAAGATTGTATGCCAACCAAGGAGATTCTTTAGTGCCTTCCAAGGTTCTGCATAGATAGCTAGGGTTTGGAGTAAAGGTTTTGCGGTACACCTCTGGTAAACCCTCCCGAGATTAACTCGGTTTTATTTTTTATTAGTTTTGCTCGAGGACTAACAAATAATAAGTATGGGGGTATTTGATAAACACATTCTTGTATCTGAATGTGTCCTCAATGTTCCGTATTGTTAGTACTCGATTTTGTACTTATTATGGTGTTTTATGTGTTTGTAGGGGAAATAAACATTTTTGGAAAATTCGGCTCGAAAATTTGCTCGGGACACCTCCGGAGAACATTTGCTATACGGATCCCAGATTTTGATAAGGGGCACCCATGGTTATGTGTAGCCCAAATTCATCTTCAGCACCCAGGGCTATATGTAGCCCAAATTTGTCCACAACACCCATTTGTTATTGGCACCCAAGCAGCTGGTTAAGGGGCACCTTCATCCCCTTCGTTGAACTGAATTTTGGCGGGAAAAAGAAAAGATTTCTTCGAATGCAGATTAGGGCTCGAATTTTGATCAAGTTTCAGTGAGACTCAACGTCTGAAATTGTTTGGGAAGATTTGTTTTGGCATCACATGCATGGTATGGTCGTCAGAATTGATTCGGTTTGGCTGGAAAATCGTGTGGAAGCAACACAGGTCAGTGCAGCTTTTAAAACCCGATAATCCCTGTTTTGGATTTGGAGGATTTATAGGAAGATTCAAGTGATACAATCGATTGGATTGGGCTTGTTGCAGCTAAACAGGACCGGTAATTGCAACAGATTCGAAAAAGTTTGGTTGAATACGTGGATTTGGTGAAACAGCGTGTATGGAGTTATTCACGGGATAGCATGACTCACTGTGAGTTGCAGATGTACATTGCTCGAGTTTGAAGGACTAGGACACTGTCTGGAGCGTGCAATAGATAAAAAGGAAGGTTTTCTGCATGTTTGGAGTGAGTTAGCCGCAGTCAGGTGCATGGGAAAATAAATCAGGGAAGAAAATATTCCCGTGAGTATTGTTTTCACTGCCGAATGAATGGAGATCACGGTGAGTTATTAGGGAGGATTTTGTTCACCTGTTGAGTATAAATAAGGTTATCGGATGTCTGAGAAGGGGGATGGAGAGTTGGGGAGAGGAATAGAGCACCACAGAGTCGAAAAATCAAGCTGCAGAAACCTCCATTGTTGCTGCTATACGAAGAACATTGACCCACATGCACTGTCGTGCATGCTACAGTGACAGCGACACAAGGAGGACAGACTTATTTGCTACAGAGTTTGCGACCATAGCCGTGGGTCTTAGAGCAACAGTAACAGTGACACATCCTTTGTATCGTTCTCTGGTTTGTAACAAATATAATTGTTACAAACCCGATTTTGAATTATTTCTCCATTTTCTCCTTGTAAACACCTTTTTGAGCAATGAAAAATTCCTTTTGAGTGTGTTTTCACCATGCGGAGCTAGACCCCATCACTGGGACAACGGAGGAAGCAACTTTTCATGATTGTGGTAAATGAATTAATTCTTTTATTGAATTTTTGCATAGATTTAATTGCTTTATGATTTCTATTAATTATTTGTTATTTTGTTAGATGTCGCATGCTTAGTTTTAAATACTTTAAATGCGTCATGCTTTTAACTTGCAAATAATATTTTACGAAATCTATTTTTGTCAAAGAACTAGAGTCACAACTTCTTTTGTTTGAGCTATATTGTCTAGAGTTAATGACTGAACCATAACAATATGAAAAGTAGTGGAGTCCCGCGTCTCAGCGTCTCTTCATCTTGTGACAAATTGTGTATATATATTTTTCCTTATTTTCTTTATTAAGTCTTAAAACAAATTCTCAACAAATCTGAGTGAACGAATCATCTTACTACAACATATTGAAAAATAAAATCAATGACTAAGCCTCCCAAACCCTAACCCTATAGATATAGATTTGATTAAACTCTTAAAAAAAATACCAAATACTTATAATTAATCCTCGATCCCGCGGGTAAACCTGAATGATCACTGTATATATTCACATGGGCACACGAATGTACGCTTCAACCAAACACAGTTAAAGATACGGGGAGAAGAATCAGAGAAGCTAAAGCTTCAGGTTGGCGCATCATAAGCCCAAAACATGGGCAAATGCTATTTTAGTGAACACAAAGTACAAATGGCCATAATATCATAACTTCGTACTTCGATAGTTTAGTGTCTGATTTCTTTATTTGTAATTTTTACTGTTTTACAGAAAAATATGAAAATGCATTATGTTCGCAATTACCAATTAGATTCAATCATGATGGCGCTGGATTATTTAAGATGCATAATGCGGTGATGGAGAATAAGACAAATTAGAAGTAGTGATAGTTATAGTCAAATCGAATTTGACTTGTATAGGTGGCGAATAGGAAAAAGTAGAATTAAAAAGTAAAATTACTTTAGAAATTCTGATAAGAGTGGAAAATAGGTGGAGCCTTTGATAAGTATAACTAAGATCAGAATTAACTTAGTTTCTCTTACCCGGAATTAATTGAACTAAAGAAATGATCCCGTAATTTTTATTAAGCAAAAATGATAGATACAAATCAAATAATTGACTTGTCATAGTTTTTCTCAACCGGAAGCAATTGAAACAAACATAATCCATTGTAAGTACAGAAATTGCACCGACTTTTGTTAAGCAAAAACAATTGATACCAAACAATAAAGAATATACCAAATCATTAAGTCAATAGAATTGGCACAGTTTTTCATAACCGGATGCAATTGAATCACAATAATCAACTCATACACAATAATGGAACATATCAATTGTACCAAATTTTGTTAAGAAAAAACAAAATATATGCAATAAAATCAAGCTTCGCTACCTCGATTTCTGCAGCCACTTCTTCCCAGAAACATATCATTTAAGCGCAAGTTCAATAAGAACTCTCCCCTTGTTTGTTGTCATCCTTTCGCAAGAACAAAAAACAATAAAAAGAGCAACCTTTACCAGAGAAAGGTTGAATCGGTTTTAACTAATGCGCGCCAATAGCAAAAGTTTAAACCGAAACTCATATGTTTTGCTAAATACAACTTATGTAAACATAAATTGATATTAACATATTATAAGTTTTCATGCATGAGTTTCAATCGTAACACCTTATGATCCTTTGATAAAGCCTACCTAAAAAGGCTAGAGCTTAATCCCGCTAAATCAAA
Organism: Papaver somniferum; assembly: GCF_003573695.1. NCBI lineage: Eukaryota > Viridiplantae > Streptophyta > Magnoliopsida > Ranunculales > Papaveraceae > Papaver > Papaver somniferum. The sequence continues at coordinate 186,798,319 of NC_039364.1, read as the reverse complement.
AATCCACACAAACCATAAGGGATACCACAATATGAGATCGAAAATTAGGTTATAAAAACCGAAACCAACATCTCATAAACCGAAAGAAATATCAAATATATAATCATTCAACACAGGCTTATGCAATCAGAACTATCAAATAATGAAACACAAAAATTATAAAATAAAATTTATTCATTCATAACTGATAGTTTATTCGAATAGACCTTATAAAAAAATATCGAAATAAATCAACAATTTGATTAGTCTATTCCCATATTAGATATTTGAACAACTTTCTCAAAGATCATCCTCATTATTCTCAAATTTTCCGGGATCCTCATATACAACATCACGACTGATTTCCTGAATACGAAAAACAGTACCTTGATTGTGTCCAAAGGAAGTTAGATGGGGAAGGGGGTTTTGTTGGGTTTGTGCTGAAGCGTTGATGAAGCAGTTGTATCCTGAAACAGTGGTGAATTTTCCGCTTTTGGGAGAAGGACATATGACCCTATCTGGTTGGTTGTTCCGTGGGATGTGGATATTAACGATTTGCTGAATTATGGGTTGGGGTAGTAGGTTCAACCTTCCATGATTCCAGTTCCTGGTTGATGGGTCGATGATGTCAGCAACCGATTGTATCGTATAGCAAGATGTCAAGTTAATGGTATTCTTGAATTGTGGGATCCAATTTGCTTGTATGGGGGTGTTTAAATCCGTCTTCAATTTGGTGGAAGAGATGTTGTTTGAAAGTTGGTATGAGCGAGGCCATCTGTCTCCATTGTGGGCTAGGGGATGAAGGGAGAGATGGTTTCCGAAAATGAGGTTCTGTTTGAGGTATTTAGCGTTATAAAAATTCGCTAGTACAGATGTAAGTTTTTTGTGGATGCTCCAAATTCGTTTCATGAGTAGTGCTTTGTTGTGTTCCTTGCTACTTTGGATTCCGAGGCCTCATTGGGATTTGGCTTTGTGGAGCTTGTCCTTTCCTAGTAGGTGGAGCTTCTTTATGGAAGAATGGTGGCCCCATAAGAAGTTCGTCGTGATACGATCCATTCTTTAGTGGATATGATTAGAAAGAATTTGGGTTTGCATTAGATAGTTGGCAGTAGGAGTTAAGGATGATTTTATGAGTGTGAATCCTAAATATTTGTTTAAATTATATCACTGAAAGAAAGCACAATTAGGGGATACAAAAAAAAATTATAAAGTAATTTGAAGAACCCCTTATCCAAGTGATTTTTGTACTCTCTCCGTCTCTAAAAAATAGGTTTGTTTCCTTATTTGGATGTGTCAAAAAAATAGGTTTGTTTCCTTATTTGGAAATTCAAATGTTATTAGTTTACTAATTTACTCACGAAGGGATCACTTCTCTCTTTTCTTTTTCTCTCTTAATACAAAGAGGGGACCACTTCTCTCCATTTTCTCTTTAATATCAAATCAACGGGACCAAGGATAAATTAGAAAAAATTATGAAAAAGTGGCCACAATGATTAGTTCTCTTAATCTTTGTGCAAACCAAATAAGCCTATTTTTTGGAAACAGAAAATTACCTTAAGTATCTCTCAAGTGTGTTAAGACTAGATGACTGCTTCAGCAGTGCTGGGACGACCAAAGTAGAGGGATTGTTTTTTGTGACGCAATTTGTAACAGCGTTTGCAGCACTTATATTGTAACAATTATGTAACATATTTTGTAACATTTCTGTAACAGTTTAAGATCTGATGCCGGAATTTTGTTGGCAATCAACGATCAAGATTAAAATTAAAAGTTTAGGTGACGTTTTTTGACCATTTTCATGTCGTATTAGCCGTCAATTGAGTCGACTTCTATTCGTTATCATCGCTCCTAACCATAGCGGGGACGATAACTCTCCAATTGTTGACTCAATTTCGAGAAAAAACGACCAATACCATTCAATTGAATCGATTAAAAATGAAGGAAAAAAAACGTTGCAAGCAATGCATTTTTAGACCCCCATAGTGACATTATAGAAGGGAATCCCTTCGGTCGTCCCAATTAAATTTTAGAGAAATAAAAATTAGGTTCTGAAAGTAAAGAATGACAGAAGATGTTTGAATTTCGAGGTAAAGAGACAGAAAATTGCATTCAAACTGATATCACTGCCGACAACCGGTATTGGTTTCAAACAAGTATTAATGCCTACTGTCTGTATTGGTTTCAAACTAATATTGATGTCGACTAACAGGGTCGGTATTGGTTTCATCATCAACAAAGAAATATTGACTATAACAGTCGGTATTGCATTCAAACTCAAACACTAGAACTAGAAGGAGAGAGTTGCTGGAGAAAAAAAAATATTTTTTTTTCTTCTTATCCAGAGAAAATAAAATCTTCTCCCACAAACAATCTTCTTCGCTCGTTGGAGAAACCAGATCGAAAGTAGACTCACGATTTTGTGATCCATTACATGATTCCATATATTTATTGGAGATTGTGCAATTTTGTGAGGTGTTTTTGTTGACGACGACGTTGATTGGTACTCAAAGTGTTTGACAGTTTTTTATCAGGTACATGAGAATCACAAATTTTCTTTTCCAATAAGAAATTGCTTCACAGTGTCAGCACATACCCTTCCAATCCGAGCATCATCAATTCCTATTTATGACCTAGTTATGTGTCGTCGAAGAGTTTGAATGGAGTGAATCATGTATGTGAGAATTTCAAAATATAGATATTTTTTTCTGATACAATAATATAATTTCGAAAGAAAAAATGATTTAGATTTTGAGGAGGATACCACAAAAAATACCCCCTTAGCCAAAATCTAGCCCCATATAACTGTGAGTATACTCCAATTTGTGAGAGTATCCCCCAATTGTGGGTTCCACTGAAACCCATCATTTTCCCCTCTTTTTATTTGTGATTTTAAAAAAAAATGATTACAATAAAACATTCAATTGCTAATTATCCGGCCAAAAGTTTGGGCGTATGCTGAGAGTAGACCATTTTAGATAGGTTACAGGTGTCTCTAAAGTTTTTGGAATTGAATTCCTTACAAAATATACTCATGAAATTAATAACTTTGTCAACGGTGCAGTTTGCTTGCTAGCATGTAAATTTTTCAGTTCCTTGCATTGTTCTAGTGAATTTCTTGTTGCTGAAAGTAATGTTTATTTTCCTGCACTTCAAAAGATTTGCCCCATCTCAGTTCTTTTTTTTTTGTTTTGTTTTTTTTTTGGTATCAAGTTACATTTCAATTCATTCAAACCAAAAGAGTGATTACATGATTGCTTACAGGATTATCAAAAACGCCAAAATACAAGATAATCAAAACCCAAATACAAATGATTACACCAATTACAAATACATCGCGAAGAGAAAAAGTCATGAACCGCACAGATATCCAGTTTTTGTAGATGTAGTAGCGATGAAAGATGGTATGAACCGGAATCAACTCCAATCATTTAAAATCATTATCTTCTTTAATAAGAGATGCTCAAAAGGAGTATTTCCCCCAAAATCTTGTAGATCCAAACCACTCCGGATGCCCTAAATCCCTCATATTAAAAATGAATCTAAAGCAACGTCGAGCAGAATCGTTGATGCTCTCGATGAATCGAGAATAGCAAGCTGACACCGTGGAGATTTGAAAGAATCTCTATTAGAGCGGAATAAAGTCATCCTAAAGACGAAATAGCGAAAAATGTTTCCATAGACACCAGAATCAAGAAAAAGAAAACACGAAAACATTCTAAAATTATTTTTGTTCATAAAAATTTTAAAAACCTTGCTCAGATCTAGCCCAAAAGGCTGCTAAACTGTACCCTTCATCTTTGGAATGAGATCAGAATGAGAAGTTTATCCTTACGATGGTTGTACCTGTTGGTGTTTGTATGCATAGTTCAATTCCTGTTAGTTCAGTGGTAACATCATAGCTACAAAGGTAGTAGAAAATCAGGTAGCTATTTTCCGTTTCCTGGACAGAAAGAGGTTTGGTCTTGGTAGTGGAATAGGTAGACAAATAGAAGTCCATGATCTTATTAGAGCATTGCTCAGTTGAACCCACCAAACATTAGTATGTCAAGTTTGGTTGTCATGTTTTAGTATCAAAACTCAATTAGAGTCGCTTGATTAAGATTACTAGAGTTAACTTTGTCTAGGTTAGACTAGAAAGTCTAGGAATGTTGAGACATACATGTATTACCTCGAAGACCTGAAGAACCTGAAGACGTATCGGCTACAATGAAGACATCATCCTTCCGCTTGAGGTTAGTGATACTGGCTTGACTTGTTTCCATTCTTATCGTTACTTTCAAGTCGCTTAAGATTGAAAACATAACATGCGAGGTTATATTTAATACTCTAGTATTATACTTGGTCTTATCATTATGGTCAAAGCGTCAAGGAATAATATTTAGTTACGAAGTATAACGTTTATCTTTTGAACTTCGAAAATGCGACCTCGACATAATCTATGTAACTTGTCACTTGATTATGTATTGGATATAGGTGTGATTTCATCCTAGAAACTATGTTTCATTACATATGTTTAAAGGAGTACATATACGAAACTTGTATCATAGTTAAAAAGAAATCAATAGGTTTTTTAGTTCAGTTTTCTATGAAGATCTATTGGATGACCAACTTGAACCTAAGGTGGGAGGCTTGGTAGAACCGATGTTAACTTATGTTAAGAGTTATGGGAGAACCGATCTCTACCTACTTTGGGATATACGGTAGAACCAGTCCTAGCTTTTGTTAGGAGTCATGGTAGAACCGATGCCTACCTATATTTTGAGACTTAGTAAAACCGGTCTTAACCTATGTTTGGAATCATGGTAAAACCGGTCCCAAGAGCAAAACGATTTTCAGCATTCACATATTATCTACGGTTTTGTGTGAGTTTGAAATTAGGGTTTGCTAAATAGGAAAGTTCTAGATGTCGATATAATTTGAACACGTGTATAATTCTTATCTCTAATTGTTCAAAGATATTCCTTGATACTCAAGGTGATCCCAAATAGAAATATTGAGAATCTTATAATTAAGATTTTTGAATAATATATTTTTGATTTTCTCGCAATCAAAACATATCTCTTGAAAAGCTATATTAGTCAAGTGCTAAACTAATATTAGATATTTTCCAAAGAAATATTTCAGAATTACAGGTTGGATATTAGTCGAAAATATTAAAAACCGAAATTAGGTACTTATTGCATTCGGTTTTGGAATTTCCTTGTTGTCCAAACAACCTTGGCCTATAAATAGTTGAGTTTTCATATCTTTCAAACTATCCTAAGATCCAGGCTACCTTCTTCGTGTTTTTTCTGGTGGAGCCGACTATCCGGAGCGGAAATTACCCTAATTAGGAAAAATCTCTTATATCCACTCGTTTAAAGACTTTTGTGGGATCAAGAATCTCTACGAGTACCGTTGGTGGGAAACTAGATAATTGCATTGTTATTTTAGTTTTCGGTTATTGATTTGATTGACTAACGGTTGTTGAAACTTTGCACCTAATTTGATTATTCGTGAGAGCCTTCTCTTCTGACATAAGGTCAATCAAACTAGATCAAAGTATTGACGAGATATTCAAAACTGTTTCTAGATCTGAAGACAACTTGTGATCATCCATTGTTAACAGACTTTGTTCTGTGTGTGATTGATCATAAGTAGAATCAAGTTTGTGTTTTGCAGGTACAATAGAAGGCAATTGAAGATATGAAGACAAGAAGATTTTTCTGATTGGTTTTCGTATCTCGTGATATTTGATTGGATGGGATATGACTAAGATTTGATTTATCTTTGATCGATTTGATCATATAGTCGTTTATATCGGCAAGTATCATTTGGTGGTATAGTTGTGTATCTAGATCTGATTATTTCGGATTTAGATTTTTCTTACCCCAAAAAAGAGTTAACTAGTTTAAACGGAAGAGCCTTTGTCAAAACTCAACGAATCTTTTCTTAAAAGATTATTGTGGGAGTTACCGAAAATCTTTGTTCCTTTACTGTTTGGAAGACTATCAAAAGGAGTTGAGTGCTTAAGACATTATATTGGTAAAGCAATTCAAGATAGTGATTTCTGTCTTGGGATTCACATGCATTGACCAGACGGGTGTAGGCGCAGGGATACTAAGGGAACTAAGTAACTAGAGGTATATTAGTTGGTCTCAACTATACAAAGTTGGCTTTGTTCTTTGTATAGCGGCTTAATTCTGAGAGTATTCAAAACTGGACTATGTCCCAGGTTTTTCTGCATTTGCGGTTTTCTCATTAACAAAATTTTGATGTGTGATTTAATTTTACATTCCAAAATTATAATTTTTTATTATAATTAAAATTAAACGTTAATCCTAATCACTTGATATTGATCCTATAATAAATCGATTTTGGACTGTAACTATTATCAAGTGAATACCTAGTTGTTGTATTGCCTCGACTTTGTCCATAGGCGATCATACTTGGTATCAGACTTATAGGTTTAAATGAAAAGATTGTGGTGTACTTGGGTGCCCTTGCAAAGTTACTTCACATCTTGTCTTCCAAAAAAATCAGCAGATAGTCACACATATTTAAGCCCAAATGCCCCAATGAGAAGGACATTTTTTCTTCTTAAATAAATTAGCATACCAATAAACAATCGTGTTATTATTGATGGTTTCTCTATCCAGATTGTTATTATTGATGGTTTCTCTATCCAGATTGATGTTGTACTTTTCCCAAACCGCCTTAGTAAAATTACGTTCCATGAAATATGTTTACTAGTTTCATATTGGTTCTTTCAGAACTTACAGAGAGGATCAAAGTTAGGCATAAAGGAGGATAAATGGCCATTTAGAGGCATAAGATTATATTTGAGTTTCCAGGAAAACATCTGGATACTGCAAATGGTACTCATTTTCCACAGTTAGCATTTTTATCTATTGGTTGGATATTTTTTTTTGTTTATTAAGATATTATACATGAATTTGACAGTGAAACCACCTTGTGGGTTATGCATTCACCTGAGAGTATCCATTTTCTCTGGTCGGATGTTGATGATAAACACAAATAGGGAAATCAGCTTCAGAAAGCACATTCATGAGAAGGGGAATGTATCATTGGTTTTTTTTATCAGATCACTGACCAAGTTAGTGAGGTTTAAGCTAGGTTGGTTTTGGGGATCTATAGGTTAAGTCTGACATGGGATCCACAAATCTTTTCATATGTTAATGAATCTTCCATCATCAATTTCCCAAATGCAATGCTTTTAAATCTGCTTGATTCCTTTAATTATGCACTCCTTTCCAAGCCCACGAGGCCCCAACATCATAGGAAAAGTGAAAATGGTTGGTTGTGGTATCTAGATTTCATGGACTTAACATAAAGGGATTTAGGCTAATAGAAAAGTCTTCATCCATTCTTGTCTATCAGAGCCAAGTTCCATTATTTGATCTTCTTATTTATCGCCTTGTCTTTACAGGGGTTATCCCAAGATCTGATATAAAAATCCTTTTTTTCCCTATATCCACCCCCCGCCCCCCACCCACCCACCCACACAAATAATCCCTCGTTAGGCATGTGGCTCTTTTGATTATTATTTTAGGCAAAACGGAAGAAGACTTGGTGTACACATGTATGGTTTCTAAGACTGTTTTTGTCATTACATTCTAACCTGCAGGGGAGAGGTGTTTTTCTACCCAACCTTTCAATCTGTTTTCCATGTTGTCGGAAACCTTTTTAAAAGAAACAATCTTAGATCTGTTGGTGAATGATCGCAGTCGTATGCGTCAAAAATAATTCATTTTCTCACTCAACTAAATTTAAATGAATTATGTGGTAAGAAATAGTTCGTTTCCACAGAGAGGCTTTTGTTGTTATCAAATTTTCAGATTCTTAAGTAACCAAAGGGGGGGATTTTTGTTTTATCTAAATAAACAAAGCAATAAAATAAATTGAAAGCAATAAAATAACTTGAATAATCAATAGAAGAAGATATTGGTCACGGGATAGTATCATTCACAAACATGTATTTTCATCAATGACTAGAATTGATATTTTAATCTCTCATTTACTAAAAGTCTTAGGATATCTTGATCGCAAGAGTATCCCGCTTATTTCCCGATTTTATCACAAACAACATTAAAAGATGCTATTGTGAAATCTACCTAGAAAGCAACCTAAAGTGTAAAAGCACAATTAAGTTTAACTCCCTAAGAGCAATAAGTTCTATGAAATAAGACTAATCAATGCAAACAAACGTGTAAAAGCACTAATTCGTTTTAACAAAGGTTATGATTCATATGTGGCTAGTAGGATATATCACTACAAGCACTACTCACACTATGCTACTTAGAATCAGGGATAAACAACTATTTCTTATTGAAAACCCTAATCTAGCAATATAGATGAATGTAAATCGGATTGATTCCGGACTCAACCAAACTAGCATTCAAATCATATGACAAAATAAACCACGAATCATAAACAATAAAGTTGAGACAAAACTAATTCATTGATTCAAATATCATGCTTGAGAAATCAACTTTTATCCCATAACCAATAATTGTGTTTAGCTAATCATAGCCTTTGAGTTCAACATAATCATAAACAAATTCAAGAAGGTGAAAAATAAACGAAAGCAAACCCTAGTAGAATCGCCGCTCTCCAAAATTCCAAGTAGAAAATACGTGATAAAAAAAGTAGAAACTTTTTCCTTTTGTAGCTTTTCATCTTTCCAAAACTAGGTCAATCCTCCAAAAGCGCATATCCAATGTGGTCCACTAAGCCCATATGTGAAAATACCCATGTAGAAAATATGTCCCAAAAGAGGTCGTCGGAAACTGGTAAAACGGCCGGAATTTGGCTGGAGAAGTCGCCGGAAAAGAACTCAGGTGACCGGCAAAGTCCACTCGGTCACCGGTCAAACATAACAGTCAACCGTTAAAGTTAACGGCTGACTAACGGTCAATAACGGTAGACTGAGTCAGGCTCTAGTCAGACCTGATTTAAGACCGAGTCAGATCAGCTAACTCATCTGAGTGGGATGAGTTGGTATTGGCCAAAACAATTGTTGTTGCAGTCTTGCACAGGCTGTAGTTGGTGTTGCGCCTTTATGGACTTCACCTTCTCTGCAGCTTTAGTTCTTCCTAGTCTTGTCATTCTTCAATTCCCCATTTCCTTGTTCCAGGTGTAGAACCAACTCAACCCACTACTCCATAACACCATTCTCTGCATTGCAACCACCACTGCGACTACGATTACTATCTCAGCTGCACACACAACTTCTTCATCTCTTGATAGTTCTCGGTTGCAATCCTTTACAGCTTCCATGACTGTCAGCTTGAGCCCACGATACCAATTCTAACTCAGCACCAAAATCACTGCGTTCCTGCGACCTCAAATCTCGCACCACCTGTAGCTGCCACAGCCAACACTGCAGACCAAATCCACTAGAGTCTAGCCATTTCTGCAACTCCGTTGCACCGAAACTCATGGACCACGACACACAATCTGAACTGCAATATGTACATGTACTAAAACATTCATCTATTATCCATTATATTTTATTAACAACCAAGTACAGCAACCGATTCTTATTCGGCACAACCAAAGTGCAACTGCATCAGAACTTCTTGAACTGTCAATCACCAGCACAAACTGATGAGTGCGAAATAATGTATATATTTATCCCTTTTTGTTGGCAATTTAACTCATCTTTTATGCATTAATTCTACATTTTACCCCATATTCTGTATTTTCATTGTTTTCAAGAATAAATATTTTTATTAATTAATTTTGCATTTTTAGGTAGTAAATAAAGTTCGGATGAGTCGCGGAGCGAAAAGAGCAGAAAAGTAGTGAAAAGCCGGGAGAAATTACGCAAGGAAGCCGCGAAGAATGGTGCGCACAACCTCATTTTCTACACACAAAAGCGCCTCCGTTCTCAGCCGTCAGATCAGTTCCCAAAAGCATCCGATGGTCGCTCCTTCATAGAGCATCAAAATCTGAAGTCTCTGCCAAGCACCACAGCGCTGAAATTCCAAGCCTTCAGATTAGATGGTTGTTGAATCCAACGGTCGCTCCCTTGCTGTTCATCAACGTCTGATATCTCCGCCTTACACTACAACACCTAACCCCATCTAGAGCCGTTAACTTCGTTGTATAAAAAAATCCAGCGGTCGCTACAAGCTTCACTTCATCTCACCGTCCGATTGATCTTTCATCTCCCTATCCCACGGCGCAGCATCGCAGATCATCACACTCGATACGCCCGCCTAACACCCAAGTATCGAACACCCTATACCCAGCCAAACGCACCTTTCTTCTTTCTTCTCCATCTCTTCTTCCTTCAGAACCCGTACCACCACCATGTCCGTCTCCATCACCACCATCTTCTCCCCAACTCACTCCACCATCCTCTCCCCAAATCATTCAACCATCACCATTCGAGCCATCATTCCCCTACTCCTCTAGCTTTCTATAACATCAATTCCTCGATCTTTTCCTCTCACAGGAACCCTAGAAGAGAAATTGATGGAATAGATGAGCTAGAAAAGCAATTAGGGCATGGGAAGAAAAAGAGAAGCATCAGGAGAAGGATTGGAGGCATGGGTCGACATCCATCAGTGTCAACAGTGATTAGGTAAAAAAAATTTTAAGAACCCTAATTTTTCTGATTTGGGAATTTTTTGGGGAAATAACTTGTACGTCTAATTGAAGCATGGGTTAGTCCAATTAGGGTTGTTATCATAGTTAGGTAGGATTTTATTTGATTTATTTTGTATTTTCACCAAACCTTAATTGGACTGATGTAGTCCTGATTTTTGGGGATTTTTGTAATTGGGTATAAATGGGTGTTGGGGGAAGTATTAGAGGGAGACTTTTTACCTCTCTGGACTAGCCAGTAGAGAATTGAACAAAATTTTATGAACTGAAAATTTCAGTGCTTGTATGTTTGTATGTTTGTATGTTGCAATTTGCTTATGTGTTGTAGTCATTTGTTTTGCTGCAATTTATGTTTAAATTATCTATGTTAGTGTATGCATGTTGTCACTTCATGGTTAGCATGAGCTAATCATTTTCAGGCCAAGGCTCAGTGAAGCCTTGTGCACTGTCAAGTGTGAATGAACTAGAGAGTTGCTTCCTGTTGCTGTGTTGTGAAGGTGTATTTGAGAGAGGCCAATGCTTATAGAGCCTGTGATTGGCTGTACTGTCAAAAGACAGCCAATGCTAGGGGTAGCCTAGCAAGCAAGTTGGTGTTCTCTCATTTCTAGTTGTATGCTTAGGAAAGAACTCAACCTAGACCATGTTACTTGATTAGGATACAAGGTGGATCATAAGCCTTGGCTTACCACCACTTCTCTTTCAGTCAATCTTAATTTCAGTCACTTTTAATTTCAGTCCTGTATGCTTGTTTTTCAGTTACTTTTCTTGCCTTTCATTTTCTTGCATTTTATAACTATTGTGCACTGAAGTCAGTGCACTGAACACAATCCTGCCTCTTGCCCTTGGCTGCCAAGCCTTGGTTGTTTGTTGCTTTTCTTAACTGCTTCTTTATTGCCTTTCCCTGCATTTTTGGTTCTTTGCTTATCTTTCCCTGCTGTGGTTCTTAGCCTGTTTCTCTATTGCTTTATATTGTGTTCTTATTTCTCTGCCTGAAACCTTGCCTGCCCTTAGCTCATTACACATCTTAGCTAGGAAAACTTCTCATATGCTCCTCTCCCTGTGGACAAACCCCTATTCACTCTTTTACTACAAATATTGACCTTGTATACTTGCAAGCATATTGTGTGCATCTTAGAATTCACACCAAGTTTTTGGCGCCGCTGCCGGGGAGCTGGCTGCCATCTTTTTGAAGTTTTCAAGCTGCTGCTAGTGTACTGTGTGTGCATCAAAGTCTGTTGTTGTTGTTGGCCCTGCCAACTTGCTGCTGCTGGTGCTGTTGCAGTGCTGCTGCCAAGTCTGCTGTTGCCAACTGAAGAGCTGCTGCCAAGCTTGCTGCTGGGCTTGTGCAACTTCTTCTGAACTGGGCTTGTGCAACTTCTTCTGAACTGGGCTTGAACCAACTGAGCTGGGCTCAGTAATCTCAACTTCTGCTGGGCTTGCAACTTCTGCTCTTGGGCTTGCAACTTCAGCTGGGCTCCGTTGCTGCTGCTGCTGGGCTCTGCTCCACCTGCTGCTGCTGGGCTTGGGCGTGAGCTGCTAGGACGATCCTAAAGCCCAACTGGGCCTTGCAACTAAAAGGGGACTAAAAGCCTATTTTTGGGCTTCCCTCCAAAAACAAGTAAGCCTAACCCATGAGTTAACCCACTTGGGCCTCATTTAAATTCAAATTTGGGCTTGTAATAATTTATTTAATTATTTATTTTGGGATTGTAATAATTTTTATTTTCTTTTTCTTTTTTTTATTTTTTTTATTTGGGATTGTAATAATTTTTTATTTTCTTTTTTGTTTTTCTTTATTTTTCTTTTATTTTTCTTTTTTCTTTTATGGGTTTGTTTTAATTATTATTATTGTTTTTATTTTCTTTTATGAGTTGTGATAATTTATGCTAGGTTTAGTTCAAAAATTTTCAAAAACCCAAAATTTTTAATCCCTTCTTTAAACCAAAACCCATTCAAAAACCAAATCTTCATAACCCTTGGGCCAAATTGTTTCCGATTGCTCTGTCTGACCAACATGTTAGTTAAGGTACCTACTAGGACATGATTGTGACCTACAGAGACCAGACAAACAGACTTGTTAGAATTAACCCAGACGAACCTATCGAAATTCTAAGTTCTGAGGGAGACAGTCCAGATCAACCAGAAACAATGGGAGAACCCCGTACCCTCAAGGATTATATGTACCCAACTAGAGCCAGTCAACCTTCTTGTATTTTGCTGCCCGAGGCTAATGGCCATTATGAGCTGAAATCTAGCACAATACAGATGCTTCCTATTTTTAGAGGTGTTGAGAATGAAAATCCGTACCACCACGTGAGAGAATTCGAGGAAATTTGTGGAACTCTGCGTTTCACTCAAATGACCGACGAAACCCTGAAGTTAAGGCTTTTTCCTTTCTCCCTGAAAGATAAGGCAAAGGCATGGCTCTATGCTTTACAGCCTCAATCCATCATGACATGGGATGACCTCATAAAGGAGTTTTTCAAAAAGTTTTTCCCGAACCACAAGACTGCGACAATTCGTCAAAGTCTGAATAGCTTTGTGCAATTAGAAGGTGAGACCTTAGCTAGATACCTGGAGAGATTCAATGAATTATTGCTCCAATGTCCCCATCATGGTTTTGAAAAATGGAGACTTGTGCAAATTTTGTATGAAGGTCTAGATGTGTCCACCCGAACAACGGTTGAGTCGATGTGTAATGGTCTATTCGTAGATAAAACTGCTGACGCGTCTTGGGACTTCTTGATTGAAGTAGCTGAAAAGACGCAACAGTGGGAATCCATCCGTGAAACCAGAAAGACTACATCCGAAGCAAAGGCTTTTAGGATTGAAGCGGATTGTGAGGGAAGAGCAAACATGGCATCAATAGTTAGGAGATTAGAAGAGTTAGAACTACATAAAAATTCAAAACCTTCCACCACTACTCTCCGAGAACATGTCGCTTCGTCTGTTTGTGCCGCTTGTAACGACCCCAACCATCAATTCCAAAATTGTCCAGATTTGCTTGCAGTCCAGGAGTCTAGGCTTGAACAGGCACATGCCATGTTTCAAAACCAGAGCATAACCCTTATTCACAGACCTACAATCCAGGATGGAGAAACCACCCTAACTTTTCATGGTCAAAAGGACCCACTCAAGGAGGACCATCTCAACCCATCCTCACCCAATCAGAGCTATCAAAACAATCAGGGATATCAGAACAATCAAGGTTATCAACACCCGAGAAACCCTCAACAACAATCAAACTCTCAACAACAATCATATCCTCAACACAATACCGACAAGAGATTATCCACCTAGAGGAAATGTTCCAGAGTTTGATGCAAAGTCAGAAAAATCTAGATCAAAAGATGGATCAAATGTGTGAGAGAGAAAAGGGTAAACTTCCGAGCCAACCCCAACAAAATCCAAAGAGGATATTTCAAACAGGCACAACATCCTGCACTGAAACCTCACCTGATCAAATCCATGCCATTACCACCCTCCGAAGTGGTAAAGTCATCGAGAACAACGTGGGCGAACCTAATGAATCTGATACAAATTCCACGCTGTCTCCACAACCCCAGAAAACCAAAGAATCTGAGCAAGTTGGAAAATCTGACAATTCTACTGCTGTGAATGTCCCTTTGCCAACTCATCTTCCTGTTGCTCCATTTCCTCAAAGATTGATCTATCAACAGAAAAGTACCCATTACAATGAGATGTTAGATCTGTTCAAGAGAGTCAACATCAACATTCCTTTTCTTGAAGCAATCAAGCAAATCCCTGCTTATGCCAAATTCCTCAAAGACTTGTGCACTCAAAAGCGCAAGCTCAATGTGCAAAAACGTGCTTTCTTAGCTGAGCAGGTGAGTTCCATCATTCTGAACAAAACTCCACCCAAGTTTAGGGATCCAGGATGTCCAACAATTTCTTGCACTATAGGAGAACACACGGTCAATAAAGCGTTATTAGACCTAGGTGCAAGTGTTAACCTACTGCCATATTCTGTTTATGAGCAGTTAGGTCTTGGGGAGTTGAAACCAACATCTATCACTCTACAACTGGCAGACCGATCTGTCAAGATTCCTCGTGGAGTGGTCGAAGATGTTTTGATCAAGGTTGACAAATTCTATTTTCCCGTAGACTTCATTGTCTTAGACACTCAACCTGTACAAAACCCAGACTGTCACATTCCTGTCATCTTAGGACGTCCTTTCTTGGCTACGTCCAACGCGATCATCAACTGTCGGAATGGAGTGTTAAAACTGTCTTTTGGTAACATGACGGTAGAATTGAATGTGTTCGATATTAGTCAACAACCTGTGAATCTTGATGATGATGATGTGCATGAAGTTAATATGATTGAAGGATTAATGCAAGATTCGTTGACTAACATTCTATCCGTGACCCCTTTCAAGCATGTATGGAGAACTTTAACCCTGATTCTATGATGATGCATACTGTAGTGACGTCCTATCTCTGCTCGAATCTGTACCTCAAATGGACGTCACTGAAAGGAAATATGAAGTGGAACCCCTATTCTCTGATTCCAAGCTTATTCCATCCATTGTTGAGCCACCCAAGCTTGAATTGAAACATTGCCTAGTACGTTGAAGTACGCATTCCTAGGTTCTTCTGATACTTTACCTGTCATTATTTCATCATGTTTAGACACGGAACAGGAAAGTAAGCTTTTAGAAGTACTTAAGGAACACAAAGAGGCCTTAGGATGGACCATCTCAGATCTCAAAGGAATTAGTCCCACCATTTGCATGCACCACATTAACCTTGAAGAGAATGCCAAACCATCGAGGGAAATGCAAAGGAGACTTAATCCTAACATGAGAGATGTAGTCAAAGGAGAGATCCTGAAACTACTTGATGCGGGTATCATATACCCAATTCCCGATAGCAAATGGGTTAGTCCCATTCAAGTTGTGCCTAAGAAGTCAGGCATTACTGTGTTCAGAACGACAAGAATGAATTAGTCCCTACTCGTACAACCACAGGATGGCGAGTATGCATCGACTACAGGAAGTTGAACACAGTAACAAGGAAGGATCACTTCCCGCTCCCTTTCATTGACCAAATGCTAGAACGTGTGTCTGGACACAGTCACTACTGTTTTCTAGATGGCTTTTCCGGTTATAACCAAATTCACATTGCTCCGGAAGATCAGGAAAAAACTACATTCACGTGTCCATTTGGGACGTTTGCTTATAGACGTATGCCCTTCGGGTTGTGTAATGCACCTGCTACTTTTCAGCGTTGCATGATGAGCATTTTTTCTGACATGATAGATAGTTTTCTCGAGATCTTTATGGATGATTTCTCTGTTTTTGGTTCCTCGTTTGACGAATGTTTGAAGCATCTTGCCCTCGTGATATCCAGATGTAAAGAAAAGAACCTTGTTCTAAATTGGGAAAAATGCCATTTTATGGTGAATTCAGGAATAGTTCTAGGACACATCATCTCAGAAAAGGAATTGAAGTGGATAAAGCTAAAGTTGACCTCATTCAACATCTACCACAACCTTGCTCTGTGAAGGAGATCAGATCATTTCTAGGTCATGCTGGTTTTTACCGGCGATTCATCAAAGATTTCAGCAAAATCTCCAGACCTCTGTGCAGTCTTCTCTCCAAAGATGTTGCCTTCAATTTCGATGCTGCTTGTGTGAAGGCATGGGAGGAATTAAAAACCCTTCTCACCACCGCTCCTATAGTCCGACCACCCGATTGGAAGCTTCCGTTCGAACTTATGTGTGATGCCTCTGATTATGCTGTTGGTGCTGTTTTAGGACAGCGAGTTGATAGACTACCATATGTGATATACTATGCTAGCAAAACCCTTAATGATGCCCAACTCAATTATTCAACTACCGAGAAGGAATTGCTTGCCGTCGTTTTCGCATTAGACAAGTTTAGATCTTATCTGATAGGGTCTAAGATCATCATATACACAGACCATGCGGCTTTGAAGTATCTTCTTTCCAAGAAGGATGCTAAAGCTCGCCTTATTCGATGGATACTCTTATTACAGGAATTCGATCTCGAAATCCGTGATAAGAAAGGTTGTGAGAATGTGGTTGCTGATCATTTGTCTAGATTAACTTTAGAGTCTATTGATGAATCTGAGCTGATTAGAGAATCATTCCCAGATGAACAGCTGATGTCTATCTCAGACCTTCCTTGGTTTGCTGATATTGTTAACTACCTCGCTACAGGTAGGATGCCCTCACGTTGGTCGAGACAAGACCGCTCTAAATTCCTGGCTGAAGTCAAACATTTCCTTTGGGATGACCCATATTTGTTTAAGTACTGTCCAGACCAAATCATTAGGAGATGTGTCCCCAACACTGAACAGAAAGATGTGATATCTTTCTGTCATGACCAAGCATGTGGAGGCCATTTCAGTGCCAAGAAAACCGCTGCAAAGATCTTGCAGTGTGGATTCTATTGGCCATCATTGTTCAAGGATTGCCATGATTATTGTGTTGCTTGTGAACGCTGTCAAAAGCTAGGAAGCATTTCGAGGAGAAACATGATGCCATTGAACCCCATTTTGATTGTGGAGATTTTTGATGTTTGGGGGATAGACTTCATGGGTCCATTTCCCATGTCTGACAGCAAGTTGTACATCCTAGTCGCAGTTGATTACGTTTCTAAGTGGGTAGAAGCCATAGCAACCAGAACAAATGACCACAAGGTGGTACTTTCATTTCTAAAGGAAACATATTTTCACGTTTTGGTACCCCTAGAGCTATCATCAGTGACGGCGGTTCACATTTTCGTAACAAGTACTTTGAGTCTTTAGTACGCAAGTATGGCATAACTCACAAGGTTGCTACTCCGTACCACCCTCAGACTAGTGGACAAGTGGAAGTGTCTAATAGGGAAATAAGCACATTCTGGAGAAGACGGTCAACCCGTCCAGGAAAGATTGGTCATTGAGATTGAATGATGCTTTGTGGGCCTATAGAACAGCTTATAAGACACCAATTGGCATGTCCCCCTATCGTCTAGTGTATGGAAAGCCGTGCCATCTACCTGTGGAATTAGAACATCGTGCCTACTGGGCAATCAAAGAGCTGAACTTTTCTCTGGACGAAGCTGGAATTCAAAGGAAACTTCAACTCAACGAGTTGGAAGAATTGAGAAATGAGGCTTATGACAGTGCCAAGCTGTACAAGCAGAAGAGAAGAAGATTTTCATGACAAGCGTATTCTGCGCAAATCCTTCACTCCTGGTCAGAAAGTCTTGCTGTATGACTCCGATTACATCTTTTTCCAGGAAAACTGCGTTCAGTGGACGAAGGGTCCGTACCTAGTACGCACAGTTTTCCTCATGGAGCTGTAGAGCTGGAGGATGTCTCCAACAAGAACGTTTTCAAAGTCAACGGCAGAGATTAAAGCCATTCCTTGACCATTCCACCCGACATTGAAACAACCGACTGGAGGGACCCAGTCTATGTGGACTAAACTGGTCCACTCTTTCCCTAAATAACCAAAAAGTTTCCAAATGTTTCCCTAAAAACCAAAATTTTTCGTTTCCCATCAAAACCAAATTTTCTTGTAGATAAGTGTTTAGTTAAATTTCCTTTGTATATATTTGTGCTCATCCATTGTGACTGCTAATATGATGGATTTTTGCCTTGAAATAACGGGTTTTAATCGAGCTACCACCGTACAATCGGGTATTCTCTCTCTTTACTCTACTCAGCATGTTCCTCTTCATATATTGTTTTATAATTCTTTCCATGTTTTGAAACATTGAGGACAATGTTTAGTTTAGGTTTGGGGGTATGGTATAGAGTAGATACCATGATAATTTGCCATAATTGAAAACGAACTCCTTCTTCTTTTGAAAAAAATTGAAAAATTCCAAAAAAATTGAAAAATCAAAATTGAAAAAAAATTTAAAAAATGAAAAACTCATAAAAATGGAGCTCATTTACCGGTGAAAGTTGACTCTTGTGAAATATGTATTTTTATTAGGAGTCTTAGTCTAGATATTTCGGCACCTGATTCTAGCACAATTCACATAGTGATAGAAATTTGCACGCGCACGATCTACCAAAACATGTATGGCCTCGATCTTCAAGGTGTTGGATAGGAAGTTACGATTGCCATCACTTTAGAATACTGAACGAAACTGGACTAGCTTGTTCTTTGGTTGGTTGGGATAGAAGATGGAGGTTACATTAAGAAAGACAACCATCGAATTTAACTGGGTGCATCAAAAAGGGCTACCTCTTGCAAAGTGTCATGTAATCTTTTGTTTCCTTTTGTATATTTATCCAAAAGTGTTTCCTTGTCAAAAAAAAAAAAAAAAAAAAAAAAAAAAAAAAAAAAAAAAAAAAAAAAAAAAAAAAAAAAAAATTATCAGAAATCCAAAAAAAAAAAAAATCAAGTATTTATCAATTCCATCATCTCTTGTTCCAAAAATAAAAAGAGATTTGTCAATGTAAATAAGAGTCATGTAAATAGTCATCTTTTGTTTCATTGTAATAAGCAAGGAGGGTGTATGCCATTGATGTACAACGCGAGAAATTGTGAAATACCTCCAACTCATTCACAATTCTCGAAAGTCGGACAGCTAGCTAGATTTCGACCTCAGTTCTTAGCCTGAGGAAACTATCTCTTGGTGATTAGTAGTCATGACTTCAGATCTTTCTTTACACATGTGTAGATACACTTTACACTCTTATCACATGTTCTTATTTGTATCAGTGCTAGGATTGTGCCTTCGATAGCTAGTTGACATCTCCATTTTGCTGTGAGCTTAAACTGTTTTGCACATGTCACGTTTGATGGAATATGAGCTTATATTTTGTCCTTAGGTTTGTAGGCACACCTCTGGTAAACCTTCACGCGACTTCAA
Organism: Papaver somniferum; assembly: GCF_003573695.1. Classification (NCBI taxonomy): domain Eukaryota; kingdom Viridiplantae; phylum Streptophyta; class Magnoliopsida; order Ranunculales; family Papaveraceae; genus Papaver; species Papaver somniferum. The sequence continues at coordinate 186,778,865 of NC_039364.1, read as the reverse complement.
CTCGTCCACTAGGGACACTTAGTGGTTTAAAAGGCTTAGTGCATACGCTAATGCATTCGAGAGACCAGCGACAGTGGTATAGTTAGGATTTCCTTTAGTTTTGTTTTACTTGAGGACAAGTAAAATTCAGGTTTGGGGTATTTGATGAGTGCGAAATAATGTATATATTTATCCCTTTTTGTTGGCAATTTAACTCATCTTTATGCATTAATTCTACATTTTACCCCATATCTGTATTTCATTGTTTTCAAGAATAAATATTTTTATTAATTAATTTTGCATTTTTAGGTAGTAAATAAAGTTCGGATGAGTCGCGGAGCGAAAAGAGCAGAAAAGTAGTGAAAAAGCCGGGAGAAATTACGCAAGGAAGCGCGGAATGGTGCGCACAACCTCATTTTCTACACACAAAAAGCGCCTCCGTTCTCAGCCGTCAGATCAGTTCCCAAAAGCATCGATGGTCGCTCCTTCATAGAGCATCAAAATCTGAAGTCTCTGCCAAGCACCACAGCGCTGTGAAATTCCAAGCCTTCAGATTAGATGGTTGTTGAATCCAACGGTCGCTCCCTTGCTGTTTCTCAACGTCTGATATCTCCGCCTTACACTACAACACCTAACCCCATCTAGAGCCGTTAATCGTTGTATAAAAAAATCCAGCGGTCGCTACAAGCTTCACTTCATCTCACCGTCCGATTGATCTTTCATCTCCCTATCCCACGGCGCAGCGTCGCAGATCATCACACTCGATACGCCCACCTAACACCCAAGTATCGAACACCCTATACCCAGCCAAACGCACCTTTCTTTTTCTCTCCATCTTCTTCCTTCAGAACCCGTACCACCACCATGTCCGTCTCCATCACCACCATCTTCTCCCCAAATCACTCCACCATCCTCTCCCATTTCAACCATCCATTCGAGCCCATCATTCTCCTACTCCTATTTTCTATAACATCAATTCCTCGATCTTTTCCTCTCACAGGAACCCTAGAAGAGAAATTGATGGAATAGATGAGCTAGAAAAGCAATTAGGGCATGGGAAAAAAGAGAAGCATCAGGAGAAGGATTGGAGGCATGGGTCGACATCCATCAGTGTCAACAGTGATTAGGTAAAAAAAATTTTAAGAACCCTAATTTTTCTGATTTGGGAATTTTTGGGGAAATAACTTGTACGTCTAATTGAAGCATGGGTTAGTCCAATTAGGGTTGTTATCATAGTTAGGTAGGATTTTATTTGATTTATTTTGTATTTTCACCAAACCTTAATTGGACTGATGTAGTCCTGATTTTTGGGGATTTTTGTAATTGGGTATAAATGGGTGTTGGGGGAAGTATTAGAGGGAGACTTTTTACCTCTCTGGACTAGCCAGTAGAGAATTGAACAAAATTTTATGAACTGAAAATTTCAGTGCTTGTATGTTTGTATGTTTGTATGTTGCAATTTGCTTATGTGTTGTAGTCATTTGTTTTGCTGCAATTTATGTTTAAATTATCTATGTTAGTGTATGCATGTTGTCACTTCATGGTTAGCATGAGCTAATCATTTTCAGGCCAAGGCTCAGTGAAGCCTTGTGCACTGTCAAGTGTGAATGAACTAGAGAGTTGCTTCCTGTTGCTGTGTTGTGAAGGTGTATTTGAGAGAGGCCAATGCTTATAGAGCCTGTGATTGGCTGTACTGTCAAAAGACAGCCAATGCTAGGGGTAGCCTAGCAAGCAAGTTGGTGTTCTCTCATTTCTAGTTGTATGCTTAGGAAAGAACTCAACCTAGACCATGTTACTTGATTAGGATACAAGGTGGATCATAAGCCTTGGCTTACCACCACTTCTCTTTCAGTCAATCTTAATTTCAGTCACTTTTAATTTCAGTCCTGTATGCTTGTTTTTCAGTTACTTTTCTTGCCTTTCATTTTCTTGCATTTTATAACTATTGTGCACTGAAGTCAGTGCACTGAACACAATCCTGCCTCTTGCCCTTGGCTGCCAAGCCTTGGTTGTTTGTTGCTTTTCTTAACTGCTTCTTTATTGCCTTTCCCTGCATTTTTGGTTCTTTGCTTATCTTTCCCTGCTGTGGTTCTTAGCCTGTTTCTCTATTGCTTTATATTGTGTTCTTATTTCTCTGCCTGAAACCTTGCCTGCCCTTAGCTCATTACACATCTTAGCTAGGAAAACTTCTCATATGCTCCTCTCCCTGTGGACAAACCCCTATTCACTCTTTTACTACAAATATTGACCTTGTATACTTGCAAGCATATTGTGTGCATCTTAGAATTCACACCACAAACTCCCATTCATTCATTCCTGGCTTCTCGAGCTAACAACTTCATCAACAGCAATGCCAAGTTCTCAGTTGCAATTGCATCTCAGGCCAACCAGTACACCTGTAACAACAGCATAATCTCATCTCCACCTGCACCAGTATCAACTCCGCTTCATTCGACTGCCATCACCAGCAAGCTGCACCAGTTTACATTCCATCACTCCAGATCACCTGCAATCTCAAATTACCACCAGAATCACTTCAAACTGCAGCTCATTTCAGTGTTCAAAACACCAACACAAACTGCAGCTGCAAAACCCACTCACTGCAATGCAGCATCATACCACCTTCATCTGTCAGGTCCATCATCTCCATTCCACAACCTCAAGCTTCTGTCACCAGTTGTAGCAGCTTCAAAAATTAATTCAAGACCAAGAAAATCCCATCCCTTCTTCCAACTGCACCAGTACCTATTTCTCAGTAGCAATATCATCTACTCTTGTCTTCTCCTCTGTTCATACAGCATCAAGGTCTTCTCGTCCATCACAACTCCATAACCTGCTTACTAGTAAATCCATTGATCCATACCATTTCTGTAGGATCAGAATCTCGCAGCTGCAACACTTCAGCGAAATTATTAACAACATAACACAACAATGTCGCAAAGCAATTTCAGAAACGACATAATAAACGACATCAGCCAAATCATGAGATAAGTGTGACGGTCCTGCAAAAATAAGGAAGTTTGCGAGATTGATATTTATAAGGTTGCGATAATGTCGCAAGTCTTTTCCGAAAATAAAGGATGGATTAGCAACAAACAAAACAGTTGCAGATATATTAAAGAAGAAATTAGAAGGACATCATAGAGCATGGTGCGAACAAGTACATAATGCAGTATGGGATTATAACACAACTAGGAGAGAAGCTACTGGAATGTCACCTTTTTGTTTAACATACGGAGTTGAAGCGGTGTTACCAACAGAAGTTGTTATTCCGACAACAAAGAGAGAAGCTTGGGAGAAAAATCTTAGTGCGGGTTTGATCTTAAGAAAACTTGATGAGTTAGAAGAAAAAAGAGAAAGAGCTTTACAGCATATGGATAATTATCAGCGAAGATTAGCCCGAGAATATAATAAACGTGTCAAAGTACGCGAATTTCAACTAGGAGATTTAGTTCTGCGAGAGACACCAATATATCAGCGAGAAAATGGTGGAAAGTTAGCGAAAAAATGGGATGGATCTTACATCATTAAGGAGATAGTTGGGACAGGAGCTTATAAATTAATGGATCCAGAAGGTAGAGATGTTGGTCATAGACTTGACAGACCATGGAACCGATTGTACTTAAAGAGATATTATCCATAAGAAGCTTTGAGAAGTTATATATGAGGCAACAAAACGATTACGAATAAACATTCAATGAAAGAATAGTTGCGAGATTATTCATATCAAAACAAGATCTTGATGTGCGAAACTTTCGCAGAGATAATCATAGAACAATGACAAAAGAGAAAGGGGCGAACCTTTATGGCGTACATCCTAGTTCGTGAATAAAATTTCGCAAGAGGCAAATGTAAGATCTAAAGTACGTCATATAAGGGGGTACATGTTGCATGGCTCAGAGAAATGCTACACCGCCGCCGGAACCTAAGTCATGGAGATTTGGGGTCAATAAATCCCATCCGGGAGAAGCACCTTGGATTCTCAGCTTAAGCATATGACTTAAGTTGGGAGACTAAGGTAATAAGGATTCTCCCAAGGAGTGCAGAATCTGACCAAGGCGCCAAGTACACGGTTGATTCAAGAGTTCCAGGGGCTTCTGGAGCGTACCTTTCCATTTTTGACAAGTCTTGGCTTCTACTGCACTCGTCCCGAAGAAAACCCCACTTAGGGTGAAGTTTCTAACCATAAACCCTATAGGTAAATGGGATAAAAGGCTGCGAAAACAACTGGTTGTTGTTAAGACCGAATGGGAGGAGCCAACCTTGTATAGTAGAGGTACGCCTCCTTGAAGGGGCAACCAGGGGGAGATAAGGGCGGCACCCTCCATTAGGGAGCTGATAAGTGTCTTAAGACGCAAATGTCATGAGGCTTTTTACTCGCAAGGGTATTAAGGCTTGTCATATTTGTGCGACAATCCTGAAGAGGCAATAATACTAAAGAGAAAGATAAGACGAGATCAATGGGTTTTCGCATGAAAGTACGAAGAAGTCCTGCGATTTCGTCGCAAGACGGCAATGTCATGAGGCTTTATTTTCGCAAGAAAATTTAGGCCTGTCATATTGTCGCAACAATCTTGGAGAGGCAATAATACAAAGAAAAAAGTTAAGGCAAGATCAATGGGTTTTTGCATGGAAGTGCAAGGACGTCCTGCGATTTTGTCGCAATGACAAGAGGTGGCATAATAAGACCTTTAACTAGGAAGAAAAAATAGGACCACACAGGAATGAGATTTTTAAAAGAATCAAAATTCACTTTGCATATGATTGCGAAATTATACATAAACAACTGCGAAGTTGAGGCACAAAATACGAAAAATCTGCAAAATCTCTCATTTGGATACAAATAACAGAGGCGTTATCTTTCTCGCCAGCCAAATACTAAAAGAGAAAATTAATTCCAAAGTTGGTTGAAGAATATTATTTGCAAGAAATAATAAAGATGAAACAGTTCAAGAAGATAGAACTAGATAAGAAGCTCATGCTTCAATATTAATTCCAATAGCAGGAGACAATGGATGCTCTTCGCCAATGTTCTCATTATCGCCAGCCTTTTCTTTATTTCGATTCTGATCTTCACCAACAATAATTTCTTTGAGAGGGACTTCTTTCTCTCCGCCATCTTGATTATTTCCAGCAATTACTTCTTTAGAAGGGATTTCTTTTTCGCTTCCATCTTGATTAGCACCAGCAGTTGCTTCCTTAGAAGGGATCTCTTATTCATCTTCCAAAAGACTATTCTCTCCACCACTTTCATAATCATAATCACTGTCAGCAGGACGAGGAATTTCATCATCATCTACTTCCAAAGGTTCGATTGATGTAGGAGGAAGAGATTTGGACAATAAAATATCATTCACAAGAACTTCAGCCCGGAGATGAACTTGACGAAGAAGTGCTCTCTGATGGTTCCTATCTTGAATATCCTTAAAGTAAGCAAGATACTCAAGTCTTTTTTTTACTCAGTCGCGAGAACCAGAAAGGACAGAGACGAGTAGTGCATTTTCTTTGCAAATTTTGGCATATTTAGCCTCCAAAGCAGAAATGGAGGAATGAAGATTTTTCTCAGACTCTGCGAAAAGTAGAATACAAAATTTCAGTAAGATGAAGAACTCAAAAAGATATGACAAAGAAAAGATAGTTAAGGAAGTCAAACTATTATGACTACCTTCTTTTTGCGAAATAAGGTGTTGAATCAAGGTCAGACAACTATTCTCCCAACGGTCCATCGCATCATCAAATTTATCTCCAACTAAACCTTTAAGTCGAGACTGAAGATTTTTCTCTTTAGAAATAAGAAAGGCATTTTTCTTCGCAAGTGAAGAATAAGATTCTTCTAATTTGGAATATTGTTCTTTAAGTTGGTTCGCCTTTACACTTAAAGCTATTCTACCTTGAATGAGTGTATCTCTTTCAGCAATAGATGACTCTGTTACTTCTTTAAGTTCATTTCTCAAAGAGCAAAGAGATTGTTCTTGGTCATCACATATTTTCTGAAGGATGCTAAGTCGTTGCGAAGATATCGCCACCTTGTTTAAACAAGTTCGCTTCTCTTGAGATAGAGTTTTATTCTCATCTGATAAAGTTTTCATCCCTAGATTAGCTTTAGTTAAAGAATAAGAGAGGCGAGATATTTCATTACTTAATAAATTTTGCCTCTTAACTAATTGGGTATTTTCATTGGTAAGATTATTTATATGATCAACAGAGTAAGAATAAAGGTTATCTAATTGGTTATATTGATCCGTCAAAATCTCATTATCAACACGGGCTTCTTCAACAGCAGATTTAAATTGATATCTCTCCATTATTCGTTTCTGGTTTAAAGCTTAACATGCGAAAAAGGGATTTCAAAGACAATTAAATATGGAAAGGATAAAATCATTAGAAAGACAAATTGAAGACACAGATAAGGAAATCATACCTCTCAGTTCATCATTCTTCTTATGAAGATTATCGCGATCCAGCGAAACATTCTGGAGCTTTTGATTTTCAAGACGAAGAGCATTACACTCTAAAGTCATCATTTGGAGATTCTTATTCAAGGTTTCAACCTCTTTTTCCAAAGTTGTTTGCGAAGCATCTCTGTCAGATCCAAAATACTTACTCAGAATTTCGCAAACACTAGACTTGACAGGATCAATGGGAGACTACTTATCATCATCCAGGACCTCAGATAGAACTTTGAAAGCAATATCTATTCCTTCCACAGTTTCTTTCAAAAAAGGAAGAGGCTCAGGTAGAGAACTGGCAATGATAGAAGATTGGGAAACATTATCAATAGGAGGAGAAGAAGTTTCATTCACAGAAGGATTAATAAGGGGGGTTTCAATCATTGAAAGGTCAGTTGAAGGGATGAAATCTGAGCAACCTTTTCGCGAATTGGAGATAATGGTTTAACTTGCGAAGATATCGCAGGAGATTTTGAAGAGATAAGTAAGTGAAATGGAACAGAGGTTTCAACGGTTTTGAAGTGGCGAGATTTCTTGAGAGGTTTGTTGGCATCCTTATCATCCTGCGAATCACAATCCAGATAAGAAACAGAGGCAACAATATTGTTATTAGAAGAATAATGTTTCTTGCTACCTTACGATCCGCAGACTTTATTTTGTTTACAACGACCTTATGCTGCAATTTGGGAATATTAGGGTTCTGAACCGTAAATTTGGTGTTAGAGGCGTTTTTGCTGAAATAACAACAGTATGGGAATCACATAAACAACATCAAATAAGGCAGTAAGCAAGATCAATTTCAGCAAAACCCATAAGAAAGAAAAAAGAAAACTAACCTCGATGAATCCATGGAAAACACCAGCAGGAAGATTAATTCGTAAAAATTAAAAAGGAAGAAAGTTACGAACAATGAAGATCTACAGAAGGAAAAGTATGGAGATGAAGAAGAAATTAAAAAGATTGAAAGAAGAAGAAAGAAGAAAAAGTTGCAATGGAGGAATTTACGGAGAAAATGATGAAGTTGCAGAGAAGATAAATAGAGAATAAAAAGAGAGAAAAGGAGAGTAAGAAAGAGTACATATAGAGGAAATTTTTTCGAGAAGATAAACACAATTAAGGTGAAAAGACGTGAACGGTTGAGAAACAGTGGTTACAGAAGACGTGTCAAGAAACAAATGGAAGAAAAGATACGTGTAATAAATGCAGGATACGAAGAGATGGATAACTGCGGCATTTCTCATATCATTCTCTTCTTTGCAGAGACTACATGAGAAGAGGCAAGATGTAGGATCAGAATCTCGCAGCTGCAACACTTCAGCGAAATTATTAACAACATAACACAACAATGTCGCAAAGCAATTTCAGAAACGACATAATAAACGATATCAGCCAAATCATGAGAAAAGTGTGACGGTCCTGCGAAAATAAGGAAGTTTGCGAGATTGATATTTATAAGGTTGCGATAATGTCGCAAGTCTTTTCCGAAAATAAAGGATGGATTAGCTGTCATCCACTATGAAAAATTCTATATAAGGAGCCGATCAGCTTTGAGGAAGAAAGGGATCTTTTTTGAGTGGGAAGCAAGTAAATAGGAGAGAGAAAAACTAGAGCAGTGGTTATTCTTGATTCCTTTATCTTTTCTTGTAAGAGTTTTAAGATAATTAATCAATAAAATTGTGATGGTTAGCCTTAAAATGTGTTGATTATTAATAGATTCTTATGAGGGGTGTGTTGTAGGATTTCCTGCAACTACAATTTCGGTTTTTTCCTTGCATAACCATTGCAACTGCAACTCCAGCTTAACTGCTTAGCCATCACCAACAACTACAATTCCTGATTCGGTACATACAAATCTCAGAGCACACACACTAGAATCCACTGCCATTTCAACATCAGGTCATCACCAACTCTTCACAGATCGAACCCTAACTTCATTTTCCTCCTCAAACCTTCAAACACCATCTTAATCCTCTCCATCTGCAAATTCATTTCAATTAGACCTTATTTCAGAACCCTAATTCACCACCAAGCTCCCTCTTTTCTAATCCAACAACTCACAGACTCCAACTCGAACTCATCTCCCTTAATTTAAAAACAATTCAATTCCAGATCCCCTTTCTGATCTCAATTCACAAGCTCAAGCTTCAGTTCTTCCTTGTTAACATGATAATCAACAGAACAGCATCACCTTTCTTCTTCTCGATAAGTTTCAGATTAAACCCCTTTCGACCTCCATCGATCTTTTACTACAGCTCAACCCATGAAAATCAACATCTTCCCCTCGATCTCGTTACAGCGGCTACCAGATTCAAGACCCATTTAATTTCTTCTCGATCTGATTCAAACCCTACCAACTCCATCAGTATGAAGCAATCATCATCACCAGATTGCTCAATTTCTTCACTATCTTCTCTTCTTCTTTCTTAAAGTAGCCGCCATGGATTTTTCTCATTTCTAACTCTCAGACCGACACAATAATGAGAAGAGAAGGTCTAGATTGCAGGGTAATGAATGAGATTACTATAGGCGCCGAGCAGTTGGATAAGGGCCACCAACTATCATTTGTCCTGTCAGTTTCAGAGAACTGACTGCATGTTTTCTTGTTTAACTGTCAGTCCTGGGAAACTGACAGTTCTTTCATCACCTCTTTTATGCGCATCCTAGCCAACTCCAAGTATAGCTCGTCTACGAGTTGATCTTTTTGCCTTTTTGCTCCAAATGAGTAATTTCTCCTTCTTTTGCTTCAAACGACTCCATTGCACCTAATAAACTCAAAAGCAAACATAAGATACATAATTTAGAAGAAAACTCGCAAAGAAAGCATAAACAATAGATAAATATCAAGGTGTTTTAGGCACCTATCGAATTCCCCCATACTTAGACTTTGCTAGTCCTCGAGCAAATCAAACAAAACTTATTCTAAAGGATACAAACAACTCACATGAGGGTTTACTAGAGATACACCCACAAAACCTACATTTCCAACTTACTACTTCTCTGTAACGATAGCATCCAACGCGCTAAGAAGACAAAGAAATTTTGCACACTAGTCATAAGAAGCTAGACACATATATGAACACAATCTCATCCTTAAAAGTTGAGAGAGAAATAACCATCCCTTATCGAAAGAAATTCGGTTTCGGAGTGATCAAAAGTCTCGACTCTGCCTCACAAGAAAGGGTTTTATGATATTGCTCTCAATAATAAACAACTTTTTATGGGTCACACATGTGTCCAGGTAGGAGTGAAGAGAGAATCCTGCGACACCTTGAATGGTAGGAAGGCAAAAACCCTCCGAATTGTTTTGAAATCCTACATCTTTTATTCATTTTGAAAACCCTTTTTTCTGACGATCTCTAAGAAAGTAAATCAACCACTTAACGAAGGTGGAAATATGCTTACTTACCTCGTTATCCGTTCGGCGTGCAGTTAGCACCACTCTCACAGCATCCATAGAAACGTCTTCGGTCTTCAATCCTTGTCTTCATCTTCGTCTTCGGTCTTCAACTCTTGATGATGAAATCTTGAACTTCGTAGAATCTTGACAATATGATTCTTTCCTCTAATTCCTTGTTGCTTGAAACTTCATTACGGGTATTTTTTCTTCCATTGGCTTTATTGAATAAATATAAAACCAAAAACGAACTAAACAAACCAAAATATGATGCAATGAATTTTTTTTCTTTTTTTTCTTCTTCTTTTTTTTTTTTTTTTTTGCAAGATAAATAAATACAAAATGAAACAAAACAAAGTAAAAAAAACTAATATGTAACCTAACAAAATTCCTTGTATCTTTTTCTCTTTTTTTTTCTTTTTTTTTTCTTTTTCTTTTTTTATAAGAGACCTAGCATAATGGTGACCATGTCCAATTTTTTTTTTTTTTGAGACAAGAGAAAATAAACAAATACAAAAAAAAATAAAATAAAATAAAATGCAAGTACAAAGGCCATGGTGTAAGTACTTTACCGCTCGATTCTTCACAACTTGTATGTCTCGATATATAAACTTCTTGAATTCCATCTTGATAATTCGCTCTTGTACAATGTCTTCAACTTGAAAAATTATGCTCCTTGTCTTGTTGCTTACTTGAATCTGAAATCTGCTCATTTTGTACTGTTGCTTGTAAACCTTAAACGTCTTCAACTTTCCTTCGAATTTGTGATGCTCCTCTTGTTGATGATGATGGTGTTTCTATGGACCTGTTGGTGTAGAGAGAGATAAAGTGGATGGTGCTACTGCGAACAAGATTACAAGTGGTATGTAAGTTACAATTCGATGTCACCATCATGATTGATAAAATAGCACTCAAGAGATCAAAATAGTGCTTCTATTGGTGGGAGGTTGGGTAGCTCACATTCTACCCGGAGTTTACGTACGGTGACACACACTCTAAAAGCACAAATTTAGACAGGTACAAAGAAGTGAAGGTCGGTGCCTCTCATGATGTAACATGGGTAGTCTCACTATAGGGGACACAAATCTAATACCGAATTCAGTCTGCACCTCATTTGCCACTGGATGGTTAAATCCAACTTTAACTCTCATACAAGTAAGAAACCCGATCATGTTCTCTGTCATCTCTAAGTTCAACTCTTATGAGAATCTCGATGTAATCTTAGCGACATGTACTATGTGACTCTAAACTAACTACAAGTTGGAGTTTTCTATTCACTATTTACACAAAAGTTGAAAATTTTCATGAAAAATTTACAATGCAATGCTTAACCACTCCCCCACACTTAAACTTTACATTGTCCTCAATGTAAATTGAGTCATCCAAAGTAAGTCAAGGTGGGAAATCCTACATGATAATGTGACAAGAAATCAGAAAAAATAAATACAAGACAATAAAAAGCTAAAAACAAGACAAGAAAATAAAAATAAGACAAGAAATACTCATCCAATGTGTTGCCTCCCATTTAGCGCTTGATTTAAAGTCGTCAGCCCGACTATCTCCTTGCTTTCTACGCCTTAGCCGGCTTCCAACACATTATGGAAATCTGATTGAATGGTACTTGGGTGTTTCCTCACCCCAAAGATGTTGAAGTGTATGACTTCTTCATCAAACTCCATAGTCAAGGTGCCATTGTGGACATCAATCTTCGTTCTAGCGGTACTCAAAAATGGTCTACCCAATAGTAAAGGTGTAGACGAGGATGAATTCACATCACTCATGTCTAAAACGTAGAAATCCACTGGAAATATTAGTCCTTTTACCTGCACCAAAACATCCTCAACAATCCCTTTCGAGTAAATATTAGATCTATCGGCAAGTTGAATAACTATGCCGGTTTTCTTAAGAGGACCAAGGTTTAAAGCATCATAAATAGAAGTAGGCATAACATTAACAGAAGCTTCTAAATCTAACATAGCTTTTGTAAACCTTGTTTTACCAATAGTGCATGGAATAGTGAAACTACCGGGATCTTTTAATTTAGGTGGGAGTTTCTTTTTAAGATACGCCGACGCGTTTTCCCCCACACTCATTACCTCATTACCGGTTAGCTTGTGCTTGTTAGTGCACAATTCCTTTACACACTTTGCATAGCGAGGAGATTGTTGAATTACTTCAATGAGTGGAATATTGACTTGGACCTTCTTAAAAACATCCCAAACATCTCTATCTTGTTCCACCTTCCTATTAGATTTAGCGAACCTTCCAGGAAAAGGTAAAGGAGGAACGTAAGTAGACACAAGAGGTTTATAGTTGGATTTAGTTACCTCGGGAGTTTGAGGGAAATCAGCATCCTTTTCCTCCAAAACTGGTTCCTTTGGGGTTTCTTCTTCACCCGAATCAGTAATTTCAGGTTGCACAAGTTGTGTACCACTTCTCAACGTAATAGCATTGGCACCCTTTATTGGGTTACGAGGTTGGGAAGGGAGTTTCTCACCATTTTGTGCATGCAACTGATTAATCTCCTCGGCCATTGAACCAACTTGTGTTTGCAAGTCCTTGACCGCACTCTCCGTTCTTTGCATAAAAGATTTCAGCAACTCTTCCATATTGGACCCTTGATTTTGAGGTTGTTGTTGTGGTTGTGGTTGACCAACTTGTGCTTGCAAATATCTAATTACGTTATCCGTTTTCTGTTGATTTAAGTTCGCTAGTTGTTGATTTTGTTGTACCACGGACATTAGAGCCTCCACCAAAGTAACCATCTTTTCCAATTCTGGATTATGGCCTTGTTGTGGTTGTTGCACTTGTTGTTGGAACTCACTCGGATGGTTGTAAACAGAATTTGTACTTGCAACTTGCTCGTGAGTGTTGGAGTAAATACCATACGGATGAGTTGAGAATATAGCATTGACATGCTCTACGTTCTCATAAGCTGGGCGTGATGGTTTTACAACCACTGCTGCAATTTGTTGCATCATTGCCATCATATTGCTCATTTGTTGACGTAATTCAATAATCTCGTCAACTTGATTAACTCCCTTGGTAGGTGGTTCTGATCCACGACTTGAAAATTGTTGAGAATTTGCTGTCATACTCTCAATCAACTCTCTAGCTTGGATCACCGTCTTGTTCATAAGCGCACCACCACTTGCAGCGTCAATAAGATTCCAATCACTTGCTTGGAGACCTTCATAGAAGTATTGGATAATCATTGCGTCACTAAATTGGTGGTGAGGACAGCTTGCTACCAATCTCTTGTACCGTTCCCAACATTCATACAACGATTCCCCCACATTTTGTTTCATCCCAGAAATCTCCTTGCGAATTTGAGTCGCTTTCGACGCAGAAAAATATCTCTCCAAGAAAAGTCTCTTCAACCCATTCCATGTTGTAATACTACCAGGCGGTAAGTAATATAACCAATCTTTAGCTACATCGAGTAAAGAGAAAGGAAAAGCACGCAACATTCCTTCATCTGCATTAGCTCCATTAGGTATCATGTTTGTCATCAACCATTGAAACTCCATAAGATGCTTGTTCGGATCTTCCCATACACATCCATGGAACTTTGGTATTTGACCGATCAACCCCGGCTTGATATCAAAAGTGGAAGTTGCTTCAATACACCATTGTTGTTGATCCAACTTCTGAGAAGCCAGCTCCTTGAGTGTACGATTAGCATCACCCGTTGCTTCCCTCGGTTTGTATTTCAGCAAGGTACCTGAAACACAATTCTCAAAACAAAATTCGAATAAGAAACCAAAACAAAATAACAATCGCTGCCTTCCCCGGCAGCGGCGCCAAAATTTGATCGCAGTCGTATGCGTCAAAAATCATTCATTTTCTCACTCAACTAAATTTAAATGAAGTATGTGGTAAGAAAGAGTTCGTTCCCACAGAGAGGCTTTTGTTGTTATCAAATTTTCAGATTCTTAAGTAACCAAAGGGGGGGATTTTTGTTTTATCTAAATAAACAAAGCAATAAAATAAATTGAAAGCAATAAAATAACTTGAATAATCAATAGAAGAAGATATTGGTCACGAGATAGTATCATTCACAAACATGTATTTTCATCAATGATTAGAATTGATATTTTAATCTCTCATTTACTAAAAGTCTTAGGATATCTTGATCGCAAGAGTATCCCGCTTATTTCCCGATTTTATCACAAACAACATTAAAAGATGCTATTGTGAAATCTACCTAGAAAGCAACCTAAAGTGTAAAAGCACAATTAAGTTTAACTCCCTAAGAGCAATAAGTTCTATGAAATAAGACTAATCAATGCAAACAAACGTGTAAAAGCACTAATTCGTTTTAACAAAGGTTATGATTCATATGTGACTAGTAGGATATATCACTACAAGCACTACTCACACTATGCTACTTAGAATCAGGGATAAACAATTATTTCGTATTGAAAACCCTAATCTAGCAATAGAGATGAATGTAAATCGGATTGATCCCGGACTCAACCAAACTAGCATTCAAATCATATGACAAAATAAACCACGAATCATAAACAATAAAGTTGAGACAAAACTAATCCATTGATTCAAATATCATGCTTGAGAAATCAACTTTTATCTCATAACCAATAATTGTGTTTAGTTACTCATAGCTTTTGAGTTCATCATAATCATAAATAAATTTAAGAAGATGAAAAATAAACGAAAGCAAACCCTAATAGAATCGCAGCTCTCCAAAATTCCAAGTAGAAAATACGTGATAAAAAAAGTAGAAACTTTTTCCTTTTATAGCTTTTCATCTTTCCAAAACTAGGTCAATCCTCCAAAAGTCCATATCCAATGTGGTCCACTAAGCCCATATGTGAAAATACCCATGTAGAAAATATGTTCCAAATGAGGTCGCCGGAAACTGGTAAAACGGCCGGAAATGGCCGGAGAAGTGACGGAAAAGAACTCTGGTGACCAGCAAAGTCCACCTGGTCATCGGTCAAACATAACAGTCAACGTTAAAGTTAACTGCCGACTAACAGTCAATAACGGTAGACTTAGTCAGGCTCTAATCAGACCTGAGTTAAGACCGAGTCAGATCAGCTAACTCATCTGAGTGGGTTGAGTTGGTATTGGCCAAAACCATTGCTGTTGCAGTCTTGCACAGGCTGTAGTTGGTGTTGCGCCTTTATGGACTTCACCTTCTCTGCAGCTTTAGTTCTTCCTAGTCTTGTCATTCTGCAATTCCCCATTTCCTTGTTCCAGTTGCAGAACCAACTCAACCCACTACTCCATAACACCATTCTCTGCATTTCAACCACCACTGCGACTACGATTATTGTCTCAGCTACACACACAACTTCTCCATCTCTTGATGGTTCTCGATTGCAATCCTTTACAACGTCCATGACTGTCATGTTGAGCCCACGATACCAATTCTAACTCAGCACCAAAATCACTGCGTTCCTGCGACCTCAAATCTCGCACCACCTGTAGCTGCCACAGCCAACACTGCAGACCAAATCCACTAGAGTCTAGCCATTTCTGCAACTCCGTTGCACCGAAACTCATGGACCACGACACACAATCTGAATTGCAATCTGTACCTGTCCTAAAACATTCATCTATTGTCCATTTCATTTTATTAACAACCAAGTACAGCAACCGATTCTTATTCGGCACAACCAAAGTGCAACTGCATCAGAACTTCTTGAACTGTCAATCACCAGCACAAACTCCCATTCATTCATTCCTGGCTTCTCGAGCTAACAACTTCATCAACAGCAATGCCAAGTTCTCAGCTGCAATTGCATCTCAGGCCAACCAGTACACCTGTAACAACAGCACAATCCCATCTCCAACTGCAACTGCACCAGTATCAACTCCGCTTCATTCGACTGCCATCACCAGCAAGCTGCACCAGTTTACATTCCATCACTCTAGATCACCTGCAATCTCAAATTACCACCATAATCACTTCAAACTGCAGCTCATTTCAGTGTTCAAAACACCAACGCAAACTGCAGCTGCAAAACCCACTCACTGCAATGCAGCATCAGACCACCTTCATCTGTCAGGTCCATCATCTCCATTCCACAACCTCAAGCTTCTGCCACCAGTTGTAGCAGCTTCAAAAATTAATTCAAGACCAAAACAATCTCATTCCTTCTTCCAACTACACCAGTACCTGCTTCTCAGTAGCAATATCATCTACTCTTGTCTTCTCCTCTGTTCATACAGCAGCAAGGTCTTCTCGTCCATCACAACTCCATAACCTGCTTACTGGTAACTCCATTGACCCATACCATTTCGGTTTCTGCCTTGCATAACCATTGCAGCTGCAACTCCAGCTTAACTGCTTAGCCATCACCAACAACTACAATTCCTGATTCGGTACATACAAATCTCAGAGCACACACACTAGAATCCACTGCCATTTCAACATCAGGTCATCACCAACTCTTCACAGATCGAACCCTAACTTCAGTTTCCTCCTCAAACCTTCAAACACCATCTTAATCCTCTCCATCTGCAAATTCATTTCAATTAGACCTTATTTCAGAACCCTAATTCACCACCAAGCTCCCTCTTTTCTAATCCAACAACTAACAGAACCCAACTCGAACTCATCTCCCTTAATTTAAAAACCATTCAATTCCAGATCCCCTTTCTGATCTCAATTCACAAGCTCAAGCCTCAGTTCTTCCCTGTTAACATGATAATCAACAGAACAGCATCACCTTTCTTCTTCTCGATAAGTTTCAGGTTAAACCCCTCTCGACCTCCATCGATCTTTTACTACAGCTCAACCCATGAAAATCAACATCTTCCCCTCGATCTCGTTACAGCGGCTACCAGATTCAAGACCCATTTAATTTCTTCTCGATCTGTTTCAAACCCTACCAACTCCATTAGTATGAAGCAATCATCATCACCATATTGCTCAATTTCTTCACCATCTTCTCTTCTTCTTTCTTAAAGCAGCCGCCATGGCTTTTTCTCATTTCTAACTCTCATACCGACACAATAGTGAGAAGAGAAGGTCTAGATTGCAGGGTAATGAATGAGATTACTATAGGCGCCGAGTAGTTGGATAAGGGCCACCAACTATCATTTGTCCTGTCAGTTTCAGAGAACTGACTGCATGTTTTCTTGTTTAACTGTCAGTCCTGGGAAACTGACAGTTCTTTCATCACTTCTTTTATGCGCATCCTAGCCAACTCCAAGTATAGCTCGTCTGCGAATTGATCTTTTTGCCTTTTTGTTCCAAATGAGTAATTTCTCCTTCTTTTGCTTCAAACGACTTCATTGCACCTAATAAACTCAAAAGCAAACATAAGATACATAATTTACGAGAAAACTCGCAAAGAAAGGATAAACAATAGATAAATATCAAGGTGTTTTAGGCACCTATCAGTGAACAGAGGGGCACCTAAATGCCAGTGTCCTTTGTAAGATTGCTAGAGACTTTAGGAGATAAAGAAATACCAGAGTTATGAAAATTGATCATTTGACTAGAGGAGTTACCATAAGCAGTAAGGAGATCTAAAAGGTTCTTACTTTGTCTAGTGGTAGCTTTGGTGAAAATCAAGCAGTCGCCTGCAAAGAGCAAATCACTAATGTAAGGGTTTTTGTGAGAGATTTTTAAACCATCGATTTTTCCTTGAAAAACTCTATATACATATTTTTAAACTCTATATACATATTTTCATTGATTTTTTTAGATTATTCTTGAGAGGTGGTTAGTAATCCAGGCTTCTCAGCTAATTGAGTGGAAGTGTTTTATATTCATGAGGTTTTATGGAGTTTGTCTATTGCAAACATATTCCTAAACCCATATAGAAATATCAAAAGGGAAATCAAATAGTCTTATCTGTTAGAGGTAGATAGGTATCGAAAGTGTTCACTTACGTTGAAGCAACTCTTAGGCTGTAAAGGACGTCATCTAAGAGAATCAATTGTGTGAAACCTTGAGAGGTTCAAGAGACGTAAGGAGCATGACTGTAGCTAGGTTGCTTGGAGGGATAATTTGGTTTCGACTACATTCCAATCCGAAGTATGATAGTAGGCTAGTGCATGTAGCAACTTATACAGTTTGGTGTTTAAAGTTGGACGAGGTCTTGGGGTTTTCTTGCAGGTGCATTTTTCCTCGTTAACAAAACTTCTGGTGTCTTGGGTTTTTCCTTTGCCGCATTATATTATTTAATCTTTATAATCGGAATAGCACAAGTAGTATGTATTCAATATAGGTATTTTAAGTCCTTATTAGTTCTGATCAATAACGATACTTGTTCTTATTGAATTTGTATCTTCAAAGATAGGTCGCAAGTTTCATACTTGTTAGAATTCGGATCCTCTTGATATAGATACGACTAGATTGATTTTTGATATACATTTTTGGGATCGTACAAGAACTCTTCTACACAATCAGGTTCATGGATTTCTTAGTCTACATGTATTGATTGTCGAAGAGATAAGAGAAAAACTCTATATACATATTGTTTAAGGATCTCTAAATTATATCTCCATTCAATTATATTAGGTTTTGTCCATATAGGTTGCTGGAAAAAAAAGTTGGTGGTGTACATGGTACCCTCTCATTTTCACAAATCGTCAAAGGTACAACCGAAAAATGTCATTCATCAAACTTTGAAAGGCAGCTGGGCATTAGAAAGACCAAATGGTATGACCAGGAACTCGTAATGAGCATCATATATCTGAAATGTCGTCTTTGGAATATCTGGCTCATGAAGTCTAATTTAGTGATATCGGGAACATAAATCAAGTTCATTTAGTAACTCGTCCACCACCAGAATGGGAAAACGGTCTTTGATTGTTAACTTATTAAGAGCATGGTATCCCCACACACATACGCCAAGACCCATCTTTTTTACGAACCATATGGATTAGAGACGAGTACGGGCAGATACTTGAATGAATTAATCCAACTGCTTGCAACTAGAAAATTATCTTTCCGATTTCAGTCTTTTGACAATGTGGATAACGATATGAGCGTATACTAGAGAAGAATATGGAGCTAATGGTGTATGGTGATCATACGAGCACCGAGGAGGTAGTGTTGTAGGTAGTCTAAAAATATCTGAGAAACACAAAACAAGGTTACCAATTTCTAGTGGTAAACTAGAACACTTGTAGATATCGACGTGGTAGATGGAGATAAATGTAAAAGAACTCCATTTGTTCCCGACATATAAATCATTCCATAGGGACGATGTATACAATCATTTCGTTTGGTGAGTTATCCGCAACTAATGAGAAGGAATGTTATCCTGACTTGAACGTCATAGTTAAGTTGACGAAATACCAAGAAATCATACCCAAAAGAGTGAACCCATTGTATACCAACTAAGGGGTAAACATCAGTTGAGAATATATAACCTTGTAAATTAATTGAAATATTCAAAAAAAAAATATAAGCTTATAAAAAACCACAGTCATTGATCATAACACGTAAGGGTATATCAGCTGATTTAATTGGGTAACCACATTGCTTAGCAGTAGAAGGGTGTTGAAAATTATTGGTTGAGCCTGAATCTATAAGAATTGTAATACGAAGTCCCTTAAGATAACCCGTACTATGCATAGTTCTAGGTTGTAGAGATCCCGTAAGTGAATGTAACAAAATTTCCATTTCATGGACTATTGTCTCAAAAATTGAGTCATTGATATCACTTGTATGTTAAAACCATATCAATTTATGTAATGGTGTGGCTTGATACAAACATGCCCAGGTGTTTGCGGATAAAAACGACATGCGCGAGTTGCTGGTAAAAAGTGGTGGAGAAGGCAAGCGATCGTTGTAGCAGGTGCTCGAAGTAGAAAATCGTCTGAACCTTTAAACAAATGTACTGCACGGGAGTACTTTGAGTTTCAGAGACTAATCTGTAGGACCCTGGACTAAACCAATATAATGGTTTTCCAGGTTGAATTCGGTCACAAGAGGAGGAGGAGGGTCGGTCTATAGGGAGGGAAGCTGAGATTGTGTGGAGATTAATGGAGATTGATTTGTTGGTGATGTGATGTGTTGAACTGCTGTGAAGATGGTTCTCTTTGTAGGCGAGAAAAATCTTCTAAAAGTGTTTGATAGCTTGACTTTTTCGTAGGTTTTCTTACAAACTTGTTGGTCTTATCAAAGCATAGGTTTCGGAAGCTATTTATTACAGCACATCAATCTCTTGTAAGTGTTGACATTTGAAGGAAGTGGAAGAATGGGGAAGTGGGAGATCGTGTCGAAACCACTTCCACGTTGCATAGAAGACTTTGTTGATCGATCATCCACTTTCAATTTTCTCCTTTAACTTCCAGCACAACTTACCACAACTCTCATCGTGGATGTATCTCACATCGCACGTGTTGTAGGCCGCCAGACCAAAACCCTAGTGATATCCTTATGTGACATGAGTTGATATCTCATGTGTGAGTGGTCAATATTTGACCTAAAACTATGAGTCTTATGAAATGGACAGACGAAGTTCAATATTGTGATTGATGAATCATGGAATATTAGATCAGCGACATGCTCTGCAGACCATGAATGTTGAATTAGGTCACTAATGATGACCATGACATATCATTATGTAGTTGAAGCAGTAATGATAGTCGAATGACTTAATGATGGTTTTATGAGATTGTTGGATCGATCATAAACCATTATGCTGGTGCACTGAGCACTTATAAAAATAATCATTGCTGAATAATCATAAAAGACCTTTCTTGATCCATGTGTCATGAGTCAGACGAATGACGAGGAGAGATTATAATATCACAATAATGGTTGACAGACGAACCAAATGTTGGTTGATGAACCAATAAATGTTGATAGATGGATCAGTATTAAATTCTCAAATATTGATAGTTGAATCAACATGAGAAATACTGCAACTCGAATATTGATAGCTGAATCAATATGAGGAATATTGCTCTGAGGAATTAAATATTGATAGTTAAATCAATATTACCAGAAATGGTGGTTCTGAACCTTGTTGACTGTGACCCATTGCTAGCTGAAGCAATTAGGGTACTTGACAGATGCAACACTGATGGTCAGAGCAAGTATTGCTAATTAGAGTAAATACTACTAGATTCATGAATAAATGGTAGTGTGTTAGATCATAGCTCGGTTGAACCCACCAAGCGTTGGTATGTCAAGTTTGGTTGTCATATTTTAGTGAATCAAAACTCATGTTAAGAGTCGCTTGATTATGTACTAGAGTCAACTTCCTATAGGTTAGCTTGAAAGTATTAGGATTTGATACTTTACAAGTGTTGCGAAGACTTTAAGATGTGACGAAGCAAGGAGCTACAACGAAAACAATCATCCTTCCACTTGAGGTTAGTGATATTTGACTTGAACTGTTTCATTCCTAACGTATCTTTCAAGTCATGCATATTGAAAACAAAATTGCGAAACATATTTGAACTCTAGATAGACATAGTATTAAGGAATACAATACGAGGTTTATTGCTTAACCATTAAACTTTGTAGATAATACATCGCCATAATCATTTGAATGTTATTGTGATTATGTATGGGTATGAGGTGAGGATTTCATCCTAGGGAGCAAAGTTTTACATGTGTTCTAAGGAAGTAAGTTCATAAACTTGTTTGTGAATCGAAAAGGAAATCGCCAGGCGTTATTGGTTTTGTTATTCATTGCATATCTTATGAACAACCAATATGTGTGATTGAGTATAACCGTTCACGACTTGTTGTGTGGTAGAATTATTCACAAAGGCCTGACTTATGTATTGGTATGACTTTTATTAGTGAAACCGATCTTAAGTAATCACCTGAGATGGTATGATCGGGTTTGTGATTTTTTGTCTGACAAAATATGAGAAAGGAGAACCGATCCTAGTAAGAGGTGCAGTACATCACAAAGGGTAACTGATCCTTGTATGAGGTGCCGCAAGGTTTATAGCAGAAAGGGGAACCGATCTTATGGACATGTGCAACACGTTTTTCGGCAAAGAGGAACCGATCCTATGGACACATGAAACACATATAAGTTAGATACCATATATATATGGGGAACCGATCCTAGTACCTAGTCAACCGAATCTTGGAAAGCTAGTGTGACTATGCACAGTACTCACATGGAAGGTAGAACCGTTAAACCCATGATTGTGATTGAATGTTATTTGATCAATCGCATAGTTCTTGAAAGTCAGATGAACCAATTCTAAACTTGTTTGGAAGTGTGGAAAATTGGTTTCAAGGTTGTAAGTGTGAAAGAGAACTTACAAAGTTAAGATATCGACATACTTTGAACGCGTGCTATGAATGTTTATTTCTTTAATTGTTCAAAGTTATTCCTTAATAGCTAAGGGAAGAGAATCCCAGGATCGAAACATAAATAAGTTAAGAATCTTTTAATTAAGGTATTTAACTTCATTTTGTAGGGAAATAAAAATTAGTAATGTGCATTTACTAATTAGAGATTTTCCGAGAGATTTCGATCATTATTTTTGGACAGAGCATTTCCATGAATTATGGAAACCGAATTTGTGCTTTAATGAATATCTTGAGAATATTTTCGGTTTTGGAAATTCCTTGGTGTCCAAACTTCCTTGTCTATAAATACTTGAAGTTTGCCTTTCTTGCAAACTAATCCTTCGTAACAACAGATTTCCTCTTTGTTGTGTTGTTACTGGTGTAGCCGCCTATTCGGAGATTGACTAACAGTGGTTGAACTTTGATTGCACCTAGTTTGTGTATGCTTGAGAATATTCTCTTCTGATATAAGATTCACTCAAACTATTTCAGAGTTTCGACAGGGATCTTTAGACTGTTGTTAGTTCTAAAGACGATCTTGTGATAATCCATTGTTAACAAACTCCGTTATGTGCGTGATTGATCACAAGAGATTCAAGTTGTTGTGTGCAGGTGTTTATTGAAGATCTAAGAAGATTTGAAGACAAAGAAGAGATTGAAGATTTTTGACTTGGGTTTATAATCTTTGGTGTGCACAATACTTGTTTCGGTATAAGAGGATCCAACTATAATCGGTTTATCCTTGTGGTAGATTGGATTGATTAGTTGTGTAGATCGACATCAATGCAACTCTTTGTGATTAAAAGTATTGATTGCAAAATCTTGAACGATTACTTCGGTAATTGAATATAAGATAGATCTAAGAACCTGATGAAGGAGTTTATGTTAAGATAAACGGAAGAGCCTTTGTCCGACTCATATCACTTGGTTGAATAGAGTTGATACCAAACATATTTGTTGTTCTTTTGTTGTTTGGAATACGAATCAAAGGAATTGTTCCAAGTACGTGACTAAGGTTAGAGGCGTGGGAATACAGACAAAACTAGGTGAACTATAGGTTTAGTTTCTTGGTGTCAACTATACGAAGTTAGGTGTAATTTTGTGTAGCGGCTTAATCCTGGGAGTATTCAATTCTGGACAAGGTCCGTATTTTTTTTTGCATTTGCAGTTTCCTCGTTAACAAAATCTTGCTGTGTCATTTACTTTATATTTCCGCATTATAATTGTTTTATTATAATTAAAGTAAATTACACAAACGTTAATTCCTATTTACTTGATAAGTGAATCCTATTGTGTTTGGTTAAGTCCGAACCTTTTTATCAAGTAACATACTTCGTTGTTGTATTGTCTCGATCTCGTATCCATAGACGATCACACAAAGTATGAACCGATTATTTGTATTGTCTCGACTCAGTCCATAGACAATCATTTTCGGAGAAAGGACTGATAGGTAGGAAAAGTTTTAGCTTGAGGTATATTTGGGTACCCTCGCCTTTTCAATTGGTGTTAGTGCAGGCAAACACGAAAAGATCTAACAATATGTGTTTGATGCGATCCAACCTATAAGACATGAGTCAAAAGAAAGTTAAGCGAGAGCGAAAACTTAAGTAGGACTCAGTTAACGTGTCGCAAGAATTTGAAAGTTTTGATTTTAAAAAATGCTTAGAAGGGACATCCTCATCGAGTTCTTCGAGCTCTGTTGAAAATACTTCTGAATGTTCTCAAGATGAGATTAAGTTAAGTCCTGTATTGATGATCAAGGACCTCAAGTCTGAAAAATCTTCTGTTGGAGATGAAAAGGTTGATCATGTGAGTGTAAAAACTTCCGAGCTACAAGAGTTGAAAGAATCCTTTGACTCTTGTGCAACTGAACTCACTCTTAAACTAAAAAGAGAAGGAAAACTTCTAGAAGAATTAAGTTGTTTGCAAAATGAAAATGAACAACTTGTTCATGATCTTTCCTCCTTGACATTGGAATTAGATTCTCTCAAGAATACATCTTCCTTGGAGATTCAATCCTTGGAAGCGAAACTTGCTGAATCTAAAGCAAGGATTAACTCTCAACAAAAGAGTTTTGAACAGAAGCAAGGTACATATCTCTCACGAGAAAAATGCCTTAAGGCTGAGCTAGCTGTTGCTCTTGATAAAATCAAGACGATGGAAGAAGAAATTTTGGACCTTAAAAAGTTCAATGTTAGCTCAAACAATTTAACCTCAATGTTAGAAGCAAGTATAAATCATCGTGATACACGAGGATTGGGCTATAAGGGAATAGATGCTCCAAATAGCAAAGAGGTAAAATTTGTTAAAGCTAAAATTCTTCTAAACCAGAGGCTTCCACTGATGACAAAGATGCTCATATTTCTTGTAAAGAAGAAAAGTCTGTCAAGCCTAAGAATAGTGTTCAACCAGCAGTAATCAAAGAAGGCATTTCTGCTAATGTCAAGAAAGCAACAACGTTGAATAAAGACAAGAAGAAGAAGAAGAATAAGAAGAAAACTCGTCGAGCTCCAATGCAATAGGATCCACAAAAAGGTAACATTAAAACTCATACTTTGTATATTTATACTAAGCATTGTTATTATTGTGGTAATAAAAGACACTTGCAATGGGGATGCAAAGTTCGTAAGATGCAAGATGCACTTTCTTTTGCATCAAAAGAATTGGCTAAGATTGCTCCTCAAAGGAACTCAGATCGATATTGTCCTAAGTTTAGGCAAAAGAATTATTATAATGACAGTTCAAATTTTGCATATCACTCGACAAGGTCATCTCATAAAAGACATGAATATAGAAAGAGAGATAACTTTGTAAATGCAAAGACAAGATCTGATGTTCCAAATTGGAGAAAGGGTGATTCGCAAAATATTCAAAAAGACAATGATCCTAATGGTATGAAGGAGAAGGCTGCTCCTGCGAAATCCAACTCTAAATGGGTCCCAAAAATCCTCTATATCCAAGAAGGGATCAAAAGTTAGTCACAAGAATGACTCTCAGCTGTTAATTGTTGGTGACAATAATTACAAGAGTCTTCTTGAAAGGCTAAAGAAAGACATTATGTCTGAAATCTCTTGTACTAGTAAAGGTTGTGATAATGACACTCTTCATCACAAGTCAATGAAGAAAAACAAGAGATAGAACAAGAGAAAACAAACCAAGCAAGAGGTCAAGAATGATGATTCGGTCTTAGTCACTCGTGACGAACAAGACAAAGATCAACTCAACATAACCTAGTTGTGTTAGAATGTGCATGCTCACCTTAGTGCTCAATCTTTTTAAAGGTGAGGAAGCACATGAAACTGAGCACATGATCTCTCGGTTATTATATGACTAATTAACATCTTTATGAGATTTCTTTTCTTCTATACTCATACTTTCTCTTTCGATATTTGAGGTTTTGATAGAAACGGTAATTGTGAGTTTATGATGTTTATATCTACTGATTATATATGTGTAGCTCTTGTTTTTACGGTTAAAACGAGCCAAAAATCACTGAATTCGGACACCGTATGCAAAATTTATGTCAAAAACAGTTTTGTGTTGTGATCTGTCACAAGTAACACTTGGGGTACCTATCCTAGTGATAGGTGAAATGGGGGGAACCAATCCTTGTGAGAGGTCCCCATACGAAGAAGTGTAAAACTGTTTTTCCCATAACTTTTTCGTCCGAACTCGGGATGGCCTCATTCTTTTTGCGTTGGTTTCACAATTTAATTCCTTACAAGATAGAGGTAATTGCAATACTTGATGGTGTATTGCAAATTGATTTATGGGATGTTTGATTTCGGTTTTTTAACCTTGATATTCGATCTCATAATGTTGTGAACCCTTGTAGTTTGGGTGACTTTTGATTTAGCAGGATTAAGTTCTAGCCCATGTTGGTAGGCTTTATCAAAGAATCATGAGGGGTTCTGGTAGAAACAATATGTGAAAAAGTCACAATATGTTGAATCGGTTTTGGTTTAGCATAAAAGCATATGTGTTTAGACGGTTTTCAACTTTTGCTTGCAGTTGTTAAAACCGATTTTCAACCTTTCTCTGGTAAAGGTTGGTTGTTGTTATTCTTTTATTTTTGCATAAGGATGACAACATGATGATATTTTGATATCAATTCTCCCTGGAAGAAGATGTAATCATATTGGAGAAGTGGATGCGAAATTTGAGGTAACAATCTTGTTAGTTAATTGTTTTCCTGTTTAAGAAAAGCCTGAGTTTATTCATATATATTTATTGCTTTTGTTTAACAAAATTTCGGTTCAATTGATGTTTTATTCCATGATGTGTATGTGGATGTGTGTGATTCAATTGGTTTTGGTTAAGAAAAACTATTGTTATCTTGCTTTATTTTGTGGTATCAATTGTTTAGGCTTACAAAATTTCGGTGCAATTGCGGTGCTTTTAATGTCTATGGTGTTTCAATTGCTTCCGGTTGAGGTGAATAATTATGCAAGTTGATTTATGTTGGTTTGTATGAATTATTTATGGCTTAACGAAATAAAAGGTGTATGGGATGAGTTGTTTAGTTCAATTTGATTGCGGATAAGAGAAACTAAGTAAATTCTGAGATTAGTTAGACTTATTGAAGTGAGGTTTCGGTTATTCAATTCTAAACGAATGCCTTAACAAGAAATGCTAGTTAACTAACCTAGTATTTGTCTTGTTTAAAATTGAAAGGTCTAAGTTTATGGATAATTAGAACCTGATGATAAAAATAGAGTTATCTTTATTTTGGTTATCGAATTAAGCGATTGTTTTTGTACAATCGGTTTAGCAAAGGGACTAAGGTGCTTAGTTGTTTTTGGTTTGCTAAACTAAAATGGAAAAATTATTTCGGACAATTGTTTCCTTAGTAACATATCAAAATAAAACTACTTTTAGTTTCGGTTTTGATATTGGTTATCAGAACATGATGTGTGGAACCCTCGTGCCTAACTCTACAGATTGCAAGTCTATTTTGAGATTTATAAGATTATTTTCGTGTTGTCCTTTATTTTTTTCGTTTCTTTGTCATTTTGTGACAAAAAGAGGGAGAAATATATGGAGTAAACAAATGATATTGGCATTGATTTTATATTGATTGGTATCGCTAAGGAAAAGAACATTGGTGCTTAAACGTTTTATCTAAACGAAAGAGTGAAAGCACAGACTAAGGGGAGTAACATGTCATATGAAGTGGTATAACAAAGACGTGTGGATTGAATATCTATCTATCTTCCTTAGGGGGAGTATTAGCTTTGTTATTATAATGTTGTTGTTGCATTGTCAAGGATTGAATGTAAGCAGTTTACTGTGATGTTGAATTCGGGAATCAAGCGTATGTGTAATGAATTATTGTAATTTGTTTATCCATATGATGTAAGAGTTTTGTCACTAAAATTGACAATGGGGGAGATTGTTAGAGCATAACTCGGTTGAACCCACCAAGCGTTGGTATGTCAAGTTTGGTTGTCATATTTTAGTGAATCAAAACTCATGTTAAGAGTCGCTTGATTATGTACTAGAGTCAACTTCATATAGGTTAGCTTGAAAGTATTAGGATTTGAGACTTTACAAGTATTGTGAAGACTTGAAGATGCGAATAAGCAAGGAGCTACAACGACAACAATCATCCTTCCACTTGAGATTAGTGATATTTGACTTGAACTGTTTCATTCCTTAACGTATCTTTCAAGTCGTTCATATTGAAAACAAAACTGCGAAGCATATTTGAACTCTAGATACACATAGTATTAAGGAATACAATACGAGGTTTATTGCTTAACCATTAAACTTGGTAGATAAGACATCGCCATAATAATTTGAATGCTATTGTGATTATGTATGGGTATGAGGTGAGGATTTCATCCTAGGGAACAATGTTTTACATGTGTTCTAAGGAAGTAAGTTCATAAACTTGTTTGTGAATCGAAAAGGAAATCACCAGGTGTTATTGGTTTTGTTATTCATTGCATATCATATGAACAACCAAATATGTGTGATTGAGTATAATCGTTCACGACTTGTTGTGTTCTTGGTAGAACTATTCACAAAGGCCTGACTTATGTATTGGTATGACTTTTATTAGTGAAACCTATCTTAAGTAATCACCTGAGATGGTATGATCGGGTTTGTGATTTTTCTCTGACCAAATATGGGAAAGGGGAACCGATCCTAGTAAGACGTGCAGTACATCACAAAGGGGAACCGATCCTTGTACGAGGTGCAGCAAGGTTTATAGCAGAAAGGGGAACCGATCTTATGGACATGTGCAACACATTTAAGTTAGATACCATATATATGTGGGGAACCGATCCTAGTACCTAGTCAACCGAATTTTGGAAAGCTGGTGTGACTATGCACAGTACTCACATGGAAGGTAGAACCGAAACTTGTTTTGGTAGAACCGTTAAACCCATGATTGTGATTGAATGTTATTTGATCAATCGCATAGTTCTTGAAAGTCAGATGAACCAATTCTAAACTTGTTTGGAATTGTGGCAAATCGGTTTCAAGGTTGTAAGTGTGAAAGAGAACTTACAAAGTTAAGATGTCGACATACTTTGAACACGTGTTATGAATGTTTATTTCTTTGATTGTTCAAAGTTATTCCTTAATAGCTAAGGGAATAGAATCCCAGGATCGAAACATAGATAAGTTAAGAATCTTTTAAATGAGTTATTTAACTTCATTTTGTAGGGAAATAAAAATTAGTAATGTGCATTTACTAATTAGAGATTTTCCGAGAGATTTCGATCATTATTTTTGGACAGAGCATTTCCAGGAAATTATGGAAACCGAATTTGCGCTTTAATGAATATATTGAGAATATTTTCGGTTTTGGAAATTCCTTGGTGTCCAAACTTCCTTGTCTATAAATACTTGAAGTTTTCCTTTCTTGCAAACTAATCCTTCGTAACAACAAACTTCCTCTTTGTTGTGTTGTTACTGGTGTAGCCGCCTATTCGGAGAGGAGAGTAACCTAATTAGGAGAAATCTCTTACGGACGCTCAGTTTAAAGTCTTCTTTGGGATTGAGAAGCTCTAGCGTGTACCGTTGGTGGGAAACTAGATAATTGCGGTTTATCTTTTGTTTTCATTGATTTGATTGACTAACGGTGGTTGAAATTTGATTGCACCTAGTTTGTTTATGCTTGAGAATCTTCTCTTCTGATATAAGATTCAATCAAACTAGTTCAGAGTTTCGACAGGGATCTTTAGACTGTTGTTAGTTCTAAAGACAATCTTGTGATAATCCATCGTTAACAGACTCCGTTATGTGCGTGATTGATCACAAGAAATTCAAGTTGTTATGTACAGGTGTTTATTGAAGATCTAAGAAGATTTGAAGACAAAGAAGATATTGAAGATTTCTTACTTGGGTTTATAATCTTTGGTGTGCACAATACTTGTTTCGTTATAAGAGGATCCAACTATAATCGGTTTATCCTTGTGGTAGATTGGATTGATTAGTTGTGTAGATCGGCATCAATACAATTCTTTGTGATTAAAAGTATTTACTGCAAAATCTTAAACGATTATTTCGGTAATTGAATATAAGATAGATCTAAGAACCTGACGAAGGAGTTTATGTTAAGATAAACGGAAGAGCCTTTGTCCGACTCATATCACTTGGTTGAATAGAGTTGATACTAAACAGATTTGTTGTTCCTTTACTGTTTGGAATACGAACCAAAGGAATTGTTCCAAGTACGTGACTAAGGTGGGAGGTGTGGTAATACATACGGAACTAGGTGAACTGTAGGTTTAGTTCCTTGGTCTCAACTATACGAAGTTAGGTGTAATTTTGTGTAGCGGCTTAATCCCGAGAGTATTCAATTCTGGAAAAGGTCCCGAGGTTTTTTTGCATTTGCGGTTTCCTCGTTAACAAAATCTTATTGTGTCATTTACTTTATATTTACGCATTATAATTGTTTTATCATAATTAAAGTAAATTACACAAACGTTAATTCTTATTTACTTGATAAGTGAATCATATTGTGTTTGATTAAGTCCGAACCTTTTTATCAAGTAACATACTTCGTTGTTGTATTGTCTCGATCTCGTATCCATAGACGATCACACGAAGTGTGGACCGATTAGTTGTATTGTCTCGACTCAGTCCATAGACAACCACTTCGGAGAAATGACTTATAGGTAGGAAAAGTTTTAGCTTGAGGTATATTTGGGTACCCTCTCCTTTTCATAATGAGACCAAATAAAATATTAATTAAAATACTGGTAGCTGAATCGAGTATTATTTAATTAATTAAAATATTGATTGTTGGATCAATATTAAAATATCGGTGTTTGAACCTGTTCAGAATTATAGTAGACATATCATTCAGTTCAAAACCTTAATTATGATCAGTGGACGATCAATGGATGATCGACTGAGAATCAACCAATTGTTTAGAGAGGGACCGCCTCTATGAGTGATGGATCGACCATGTAGTACTTGGATGCTAGACTGAGCATTTACCAAACTCCTCCTCTATAGAGCAATTGGTGAAAGGATGATTAGTTGTTGTTTAATCATTACTAAAATTGTGCTTGACTGAGAAATAGGTAGTAGTACCTAACAATGGAAACATGGGACCGACCAAGGGGTGTGTAACCGTCCCTTGGTGGTTGTGGGACCGTCTGATGGTGTGTGGAAGACCATTCCGAGTTGCAGGAAGGAGTTTGAACCAAATATGGACTCCAAATGATTAATTAGGTCAAAAATCATCAAAAGAGGTGGTACCGGCTTTTGCAAGCCAAAGGGCCTACCATAATCGATTATGATGGCATGCCCATGTTGCCATGTTGTGCGCGGACCAATCCTGAGAATTTCGGTATTTTCTGATGGTCCATCGAGCATTATTTTATCCTTATATGGAGTTTAACTGAAACTCTTAATTGTGGTGGATGGACCACTATTAAAAATATTAAAATAATATTATTTTAATATGTCTCATGATGATAGAAAGACAAGTCATGATGGTTACGAGACCACTTACTTTGCTAGCCACATGGTTCATGGAGAAATATGGAAGTTTCAAGAGTTTTGATTAAAAAAGGTATCCTTGAAATAGGAAATAATAGAATAAGAGTTTTTGGTAATAAAATATTAAGTAAAGTGGGAAAGGGACCGACCAAATTGGCGGCATTCCTAGCCGGCCGGCAGGTGGGCCCAACCACACGGTTTCCTTTATTTTATTATATTATTATTTACCCCTCTTCATTTTCCTTCTTTGATCGGACTTCCAATCGTAGTTCTTCAATGGATGCTCCTTTGAGCATTATTACCAAATACACTCGTGCCTCTTGCTTGGGGCTTACTCGGGGTTCCCGAAATGCCCAAAAAGTCAATATCCATTACTTACCATGGAATTCGACTGAGAAAAGCCATGGATCCCCGAGTAGGTGATTATTAGGGTTTAATTAGTGCATAATTTTTAAGAATTCATTAATGAATACTGCAACTAGATATAATTAATAGGTTGTCTGCACTAGCATGACGCATGTCTAGGGACCTTTAATATGATGTGATCAGCATCATATATGATTCTGGGTTAATTCAGACATCAGAAATGAATTCAATAAAATGTGATGAGTCTTTCATCTTTAATCATGAAATATATGAAATATTAAAAGTTTTGCATCAGAAACCCTAATATCGCCGTCATATGTATTATTACTGTCATGATATTACGGAAATGCGATTTACCCTTGGTGAAGATACAAATTTCTTATGATTTCGATACCGATCAGAGATACATAATTTCCGATGTGATTTTACGAATATGATCTTCGCCACAAATCCACCATCAACACCAGTTTTGCAAGTCTCATCACAGTTGAACATAAACCTCGCGACGTTGTCTTTGCTCTTGAAAAGACGAGGGTACCCAAATACACAACAATATTTTAAATATCAACCTATAAGTGTGATACCAAGTGTGATCGTCTATGGACAAAGTCGAGACAATACCACAATTATGGTATTCACTTTTTGCGATCGTCTATGGATATGAAATCGAGACAATACTACAGTAGAAACTCTTTTAATTAATACTCGATTATTTAATAAACTCTCTTATGCCAAATTAATAATTCGCTAAAATTGTAAGATAATACTTTTTTGATTACGTATGTAGGCCCCATATGAAATATAAATTAATAATGCATTATATATATAGTCAACACATCAATGATTTACGAAGACGTTTTAAAAAATGATTTAATTGTCTTCTGTTTTTTTTGCTAAAATCAATATCGCATTGAATTTCATTTCTAATTTTTCATATCATTATAAGAATTTTCGGTGTTGTTGGATTATCCTTGTTGTGCTTGCATAATACTCTGGGAATTTCATCGGTCATTATTGATTTTTTGATACCTTTAAGATGAGAAGCCATATTGTGTTTATGATTTGTTTGTGTCAGTAGTATGATTTCATATTATTTTTATATAAAATATTTTTTTAGTAAAATGATTTCATATTGTATTTCTATATGAACTATATATTTTATCTTTGGATTATCCTTGTTTATTTAGAAACTAATTATTTGATATGAAATTTATCTATAAATTAATAATTATTAATTTATCGGTTAATTAATATCTCGCTTGTTAATAAATTTTGATGGTCCCGACAGCATTAATTTATAGAGTTTCTACTGTACAACAAAGTGATCACTTGATAATAGGTACGGTATTAAACCGAAACTCTATAGGATCAATATCAAGTGACTAGGATTGACGTGCGTGTGTAATTTACTTGATTATAATAACAATTATAATGCGAAAATAAAATAAATGACACAACAAGATTTTGTTAACGAGGAAACCGCAAATGCAGAAAAACCCCGGACCTAGTTTGAATACTCTCATAATTAAGTCGCTATACAAAATCTAATACCAACTTTGTATAGTTGAGACCAAGTATAATACCCCTAGCTACTTAGTTTCCTCAGTATCCCAGCGCCTTCGACTTCTATATTCACGCACGTGAATAGTAAGTCCTTTGGATCGTATTCCAAACAGCAAAGGAAGAATATGTTTGGCAACCAATCTAATCAATCTTTGCTATAAAGATATGTGAGTTGTTGACAAAGGCTCTTCCTTTTAAACTAATAAACTCCTTTGTCTAATTAAATCAATATAAACTTTGATTACCAAAATAACCAATACTTAGATTCACAATCAATCAATATAGAACTCAAAGAGTAACTATAAAGCGATTCCGATCTTACACAACTAGACGATCAAGTCTATCAAACATAAACACGATTCTAGTTGGATCCCAGCTGATCAAGGTTTATACACTAAATCCGCAAGATACGAAAACTAATAGAAACTCTTCTTCGTCTTTAAATCTTCTATTGTCTGCAATAACCTGCACAACACAACTTGAATCATGTTGTGATCAATCACACACTGAACGGAGTCTATTAACAATGGATTATCACAATATGTCTTTAGATGCGAAAATGGTTCTAAAGATCACATCGACACTTTGATCTAGTTTGAGTGAGCCTTATATCAGAAGAGAAGGTTCTCAAGAATAAACAAACTAGGTGCAATCAAAGTTTCGACAACCATTAATCAATCAAATCAATAATCGAAAACTAAAATAACAATGGAATTATCTAGTTTCCCACCAACGGTACTCGTAGAGCTTCTTGATCCCACATAAGTCTTTAAACGAGCGGTCGTAAAAGATTTCGCCTAATTAGGGTACTTTCCTCTCCGGATAGACGGCTCCACCAGAAACAACAATAATGAACTTTTCCTGGCTTTTAGGACAGTTTGCAAGAAATGCAAACTCAAGTATTTATAGACCAAGGTTGTTTGGACAACAAGGAAATTCCAAAACCGACAATATTCTCAAGATATTATCATTAAAGTACCTAAATTCGGTTTTCCTATTTCCGCTTAAATTCCAAACCATATTTCCGAAATCTCTCATAGAAAACTTCTATTATTAGTATATCACATTAACTAATAATATTTTCCATAGGATATGCTTTAATTGTTGGTAATTAAAACACATATGATGAAAATCATAATTAATGCTTTTCAATATTTAGGTATGGAATTTCCTTGAGCATCAAGGAATATCTTTGAACAATTAATGATAAGAGTTATGTACATGTTCAAATGATGTCGACATCTAGAAGTTTCTCTCAACGAACCCTAATTCCAAGTTCACACAAAACATAAAGAGATATGTGAATATTGGAAACTCGGTTTTGCTCCTTGGGATCGGTTGTACCAAAATCACAATATAAGTTGTCACCGGTTATACCATTCTTCCCAAACTAGGTTTTTACCAGTTACACCATGCTTCCCAAAGTAGGTTGTGATCGGTTACACCTTACTTCCTGAGATAGCTTGTGATCGGTTACACCTTACTTCCCGAGTTATATTGTGATCGGTTACACCTTGCTTCCAAAGGTAGCTTGTGACCGACTACAACTAACTTCCCAATGTAGCTTGTGACCGGTTACACCTTGCTCCAAAAAGTAGGTTGTGACCGATTACAACTTGCTACATCCTATAGGCTATAACCGGTTGTACCACAATTCTCATCATAAGTTAAGATAGGTTCTACCTTGTCATCTTGTATTGGTCATCCAAAAGATATTCAATAAAGAACATGACCAATCATGATTTCCTTTCGGTTACGAAACAAGTTCGTATATGTAGTTCCTTTAAACAAATGTTATGAAACATTGTTTCCTAGGATGAAATCAACACCTGTAGCTTACTCATAATCAAGTAACTAAATACAAACATTATGTTAATGTCATATTTACTAAGTTCCAAAAGATAAGCGTTTATACTTCGTAATAATAGATTCCTTGTCACTTTGATCATAATGATATGACCAAGTCTAATCACTAGAGCATTATATATACAGCTTCGCATGTTATGTTTTCAATATAAGATGACTTGAAAGATATGTTAGGAATAAAAACAAGTCAAGTCATTATTACTAACCTCATGTGGAAGGATGATGTCCTCGTTGCAGTCGTTAATTATTCTCATTCTTCAGGTCTTCGGAATAATACTCGTACGTCTCAACATTCCTAGACTTTCTAGTCTAACTTAGATGAAGTTGACTCTAGTATTTTATCAAGCGACTCTAAATGAATTTTGATACTAAAATATGACAACCAAATTTGACATACCAACGCTTGATGGGTTCAACCAAGCTATGCTCTAACAAATCTTCCCATGACATTAGTAACTTCAGTAGGTAAACCAGGCCTTGAAGCTGGTTTTGCAGCGATAAAAAGAAATTTACTAGAAAGTACGATCAAATGACTTATTCAAATGCGGTTGACAAGGTTATAGGATTAAGTGAACGAACGACAACACAAGTATCAACACGAAAAACGAATACAAAAATACTTATTTGATGGCATTCATGCATCTTGGTCAAAAAATTCAAAAACTTTTCAAATTAGTAATATAGTCGCGAAAAGTACTGAAAACGCGGGGGTACCAAAATACACCACCAACTTTTTCTTAGGAAACCTGTATGGACAAACTTAAATACAATTCTGAGATTTCAACTTAATGAATCTCAATCAAGGAATAATATTTAGAGTTATATCTTTTTCTCTCACAATTAGAAAGTTTACAGATAAGTCCGCAAACCTGATTTACGTGTGAGAGTAGCTGGATGATTCCAAAGATCAATATTCAATAATCAATCATGTTGTATCCAACAAACAAGGATGGATGTATATACTTTGATTGATTAGCGTACAACTTGTGATATTTCAATTATAAAGATAAACAATATAATGCAGAAAAATAATAACTCAGACACCAGAAATTTTGTTAACGAGGAAATCGCAAATGCAGAAAACCCCCGGGACCTAGTCCAGATTGAACAGAAAACTGTATTAAGCCGTTACAGGCACTAGCCTACTACCAATTAACTTTGGACTGGAATATAGTTGAGACCGAATTAAACCCTCACAACAATTCAGTTACAGTCGCGTTCCTTACGCCTCTTGAATCCCAGCAGGACTCCGCGCAATTGATTCCTTTAGCTGACGTCCTTTACAGCCTAAGAGTTACTTCAACTCAATTGAAGACTTTAAACCAATCTGCCTCCCATATATAAGCCTATATAGTGATTTCCTTTTTGATCATAGATCAAGGTGAAACTGGAAATCGATAGCAATAGATAAAGTCTAGGTAACCTCAAAATTCAGACTTACTTCCTGAAGAGCAGCCTAAATTATTATTCACCTCACAGGTATTAAACCTGTGGAATCACAAAGTCTGAGACGAAGAGAACTTTGCGATTTCTATCTATCTTGTAGCTCAGCAATCAAACAAGATCAGGATACACGAACTATCCATATAAAAGATATTTGGACCTTGTTATAGCATAGCTCGGTTGAATCCACCAAGCGTTGGTATGTCAAGTTTATTTGTCATATTTTAATGAGTCAAAACTCATCTAAGAGTCGCTTGATTATGTACTAGAGACAACTTTGTTTAGGTTAGACTAGAAATTCTAGGAATGTTGAGACATACAAGTATTACTCGAAGACCTGAAGAACGCGAAGAAGCAACAAGCTACAACGACGACATCATCCTTCCTCTTGAGATTAGTAATATTGACTTGAATTGTTTCATTCTTAACGTATCTTTCAAGTCGTGCTATATTGAAAACATAACTGCGAAGCTATGTATATATATATTACTCTAGTAGTGAGACATGATCACATGATCATAGTATTAGGGAATTAGACTACGACGTATAACGCTTATCTTTTGAACTTCGTAGATATGACATCAACATAATCTTATGAATGTTGTTATGATTATGTGTATGGGTAAAGGTGAAGATTTCATCCTAGGAAACAATGTTTTAGATTTTTTAAATGAAGTATATTTATGAACTTGTTTTATGAATCGAAAGGGTAATCACTAGGCTTATTGGTATGGCTATTCATTGCAAATCTTTGGATTAAAAATATGTGTGAGATGGTGGAACCGATCGTAACTTTGTTATGCATCTTCGTACAACTAATCACAATGCCTGACTTTTGATTTGGTATGACCAGTTTTGATTAATTAGTGTAATCGATCCTAAGTAATCACCTGAGATGGTATGATCGATATTTGTAATTGGTGTGACCGATCCTAGTAATTGGTGTGACCGATCACATAAAAGTTGTGTAATCGATCCTTGTAATTGGTGTAACCGGTCCCAATAATTGGTGTAATCGATCCTGGTAATTGGCGTAACCGATCCTAGTGACTGGTGTGACCGATCACAAGCAATACCATGTATATATGGTACCCAGTCCTGGTAATTGATGTAATCGATCGTGGTAACTGATGTAACCGGTCCTGGTAAATTCTGTGACCGATCACAAGTGCTTCCACATTAGAGTATAAACGATCCCAGTGATTGGTAGAACCGATTGAACCCATGGATGTGATTTGATATTTGATCAATCACATAGTTTTCTTGGAATACAGATGAAGCAATTCTAAACTTGTTTGGAAGTGTGGTATAATCGATTCCAAGATTGTAAATATGAAAGAGGATTTACAAAGAAGAGATGTCAACATTCTTTGAACACGTACAATAACTCTTATCTTTTATTGTTCAAAGATATTCCTTAGTACTCAAGGAGATCCCGTTCTGAAATAAATTAAGAATCTTTTAATTAAGGTTGTAATTTTTATATGCTTTAATTACCAGCAATTAAATGCATATCTCTAGAGAATAAAAATTGGTAATGTGCATTTACTAATTGGAGATTTTCTATTGAGAGATTTCGGGAAATATTGGACAAAGAATTTACTGGAATTATGAAAACCGAATCTTGCCATTCATTGCTTATCTTGATAATATTTTCGGTTTTCGAAATTCTTTAGGGTCCAAACATCTTTGGTCTATAAATACCTAAGTTTGCATTTCTAGCAAACTATCCAAAGAGCCATGCAAACTTCATATTTTTGTTGTTTCTGGTGGAGCCGTCTAATCGGATAGGAAAGTACCCTAATTAGGCGAAATCTCTTACGACTGCTCGTTTAAAGACTTCTGTGGGATCAAGAAGCTCTACGAGTACCGTTGGTGGGAAACTAGATAATTGCAGTGTTATTAGTTTTCGATTGATTTGATTGACTAACTGTTGTTGAAACTTTGATTGCACCTAGTTTGTTTATTCTTGAGAATCTTTTCTTCTGATATAAGATTCACTCAAACTAGATCGAAGTATCGACGGGATATTTAGAACTGTTTGTAGATCTAAAGACATCTTGTGATAATCCATTGTTAACAGACTCTGTTCTGTGCGTGATTGATCACAAGAGATTCAAGTGGTGTTGTGCAGGTTTAATTGAAGATTAAAGAAGATTTGAAGACGAGGAAGATTTCTTATCGGTTTCGCATATCTTTGTGTTGCACAAACTTTGATCGGCTGGGATCCAACTAGAATCGGATTTATTCGATTGATTAGTTGTGTGAGATCGACATTCACAATATATCTCTTTGAGATTTATTTGGATTGAGTGTGAATCCAAACTCTGCTACTTCGGTAGTTGTTGGATAGATTAATCTAACCAGGCAAGGAGTTTATTAGCTTAAACGGATGAGCCTTTGCATATGACTTGAGATATCTTTATCTTAAAGAATCAATAGAGTTGTTACCAAACAGATTTGTTGTTCCTTTATTGTTTGGAATACGATCCAAAGGAATTGTTCCAGTGCGTGCACTCATCGAAGTAGGAAGCGCAAGTATACTGAGGAAACTAAGTGAACTAGGTTTAGTTGCTTGGTCTCAACTATACGAAGTTGGTTTAGATTTTGTATAACAGCTTAATTCTGAGAGTATTCAATTCTGGACTAGGTCCCGAGGTTTTTCTGCAGTTACGGTTTCCTCGTTAACAAAATCTTGTTGTGTCTTTTACTCTTCTATTTCCGCAATTATAACTGTTTATCATAATTATAAGTAAAATACATAAACGTTAACTCCGCTTTACTTGATAGTGATCTTATAGAGTTTGGTTAAGTCTGAACCTATTATCAAGTAATCACACTTTGGTAGTCGTATTTTCTCGATCTCGTATCCATAGACAATCACACAAAGTATGAATACCAATTTGTAGTATTGTCTCGACTTTGTCCATAGACAATCACTTCCGGTAAGAGGACTTATAGGTGGATAAATAAAAGATTATGGTATATTTGGGTACCCTAGTCTTTTCAGACTTGGCTTCACAAATCCCTATGAAGTCTTTGTAGTCGCTAAACTCTAAAAGGGCTTTAGGAATAGGACGACTCTAGTTTACAACTAGGATATACAAGAATAGTGTCGGGATTCAAAGATCCCAATTGCTTGAGGTTCCCTTTATATAGACTTTCAAAGTATGGGTTGCTTTATGTTTAAGCTAAGATACTTTGGAACCAAGCAAACAATATCTACCGTTAGATGAATATTTGAAATGTAATTGACATATCAAGATATACACTTTGGTTAGGATGAACCGTAATTGAACCGTATACAAAGACATTGTTCATGGAAGGTTAGCCGAAACTAGCCGATTGAACTATAAGCTTAATCATTTTCATTAAGAATTTAAGTTTGAGTCACAACTGTAGGTTATAATGTGATGAATCATTCCTATATCGTGTTCTTAGATATTTATCCAAATTCTAATTATCTCACATAAATAATTTTATGTGTATCTGAAAATATTGGACAGGGAAAGTACGTGTACCAGGTACGTGTACACAACCTTATTCGTGACTATATATGTCTTTTTTTTTACTCGGTCAATAAAATAGAATAAAAAAGCGAAACTGTACAGGGATCAGGCTAATTTAGCGCTAAGCCAAAAGGCCGCACTCTAAAAAAACCTAAAAACGATAGTAAACCTCTCCAGGCCATTCAACAGATTGAATAAAACCTGGCCTACCCTTATAAAACTCATAATGATCCTCAGCCAACAAACATGCTTGTTTGGCCGATACATCTGCTGAAAAATTAGCCTCTCTGAAGCTATGAACATAGCTAATATTGTTGTAAAAAGACTTCG
This sequence comes from Papaver somniferum, assembly GCF_003573695.1. Classification (NCBI taxonomy): domain Eukaryota; kingdom Viridiplantae; phylum Streptophyta; class Magnoliopsida; order Ranunculales; family Papaveraceae; genus Papaver; species Papaver somniferum. The sequence goes on along the minus strand of NC_039364.1, from coordinate 186,738,746 downwards.
CTATTCGCCATCTCTGCATTAGTTGCCACGGTAACTCTCCTTTTTAAAGAGCAAATATGCAACTCATCGAGTCTGATCTGATACACAAGTTCTTCACATTCCATCTTTGAGCAACAACAACACCGTAGATAACCGCACAAACTTCAGCATAGAAGTTAGTCTGCCAACCCAGGCCCACGCATAAAACACCCAAGACTGACGAGTTGTAATCACGGAAAACAACACCAGAACCAGCTTGGCCCGGGTTCCCAAGAGTTGCACCATCGCAACAGATCATAAGTTCACCAGGATTTGGTGGCGACCAAGTAACCTCAATTGGATCAGAGTGATCGCAAGATCTATGCTTCACTCTAAAGAAATTAACAATACGCAAATCATCCAAAGTATTATGCATATGTCCCTTCATTCTAATAGAGTTATCACGAATTACCTGATGAAATCTACCTTTAAATTCCAGCAAACGAACCCGCATGTTCTCAAAATAAGCTTTGTTACGTAATTTCCATAACTCCGTGACTATTGCCAGATTAGCAACAAGCCAAAGGTCTTTTATCATTCTACTCCGGCCCTTTGCCACCTTGTACGATGCCACGAGATCCTCATTTGGCTGAAGTCTAAAAATAGCCGCTGCCCAATTCCAAATCCTCTTAGCAAGTTTGCAATGCCAAGTGATATGACTAACATCCTCGCAATCATCTTTGCATAAATGACACATAGAAGGCATCTCCCTACCTGTCTTCTTCATAACATTATCATCGGAAGCACAACATTGTTTATGAAATAACTTCCAGTATTGAACACTCAAAGTAGGATGCACAACACTTCTAGAGAAAAGAGCTGCAGTTGGCGATACTTCAATAGGCCCACGGATGGCAGCCTTGGCAGACTTGACAGAGAAAGCACCCTTACTGTCCAAGTCCCAAATCTTATAATCATCTTCACCACCAATAAGAGGCAAATTATCAACATCAATATTGCAACGTATCATCAAATCTTTAGTCTTTGGAGGAATAACCCAAGAGCCATCAACAATAATATCACTAACTTTGGCCTTAAAATCATTAGGCCCCTTTGTTGTAATGCCAAGGCGGCTTGCAATTGAAAAATCAGCACACCAATTATCAAAGAATAAGGAAGTATTAGCACTGTTACCTATAATTGAGCGTGTATGTCGTTGCACAAAGTTATGAACCAATCTGATTCCTGGAAAAACCGAAGAACCCAACTTATAATCAATCAAGTTGCCACTAACCTTGAAATATTTTGCCTTCAAGAATCTTGCCCAAGTCTTATTAGAGTCACGAATCGAAACCCACAACTTCATAAGCATGGCCTTATTAACATCATTCAACTTCTTTAGCCCAAGCCCACCTTCACGCCTAGAACGGCATAAATCATCATAAAGGACCGTGAAATGTTTGCGCTTCTCAGCATCACCAGACCACAAAAAATTGCGGATGGCCCTCTCCACCGTCTTGATGGCTGTGCAAGGCCATTTATACACAGCCATGGAATGAAGCAAATAACTAGAGATTACTGATTTGATCAAAACTAACCGGGCTTGAAAAGACAAGAGCTTACCCTTCCAACCAGCCAGCTTATCCATAATCTTTTCCATAACCTGACGAACATGAATATGACGCACAATACCAGGTTTCAATTGGATTCCCAAATACTTATCCGGGAATAGCGCCCTCTCCATGCCCATAAAGTTTGCAATAGCAACAGCACGAGAATGTCTATCTCCACCAAAATAGAATTTGCTTTTGGCATAACTAACATACTGCCCGGAAGCACGTTGATACATGCCAAGCATCTCCTTCAAATTCTGCAACTATGAAGATTGCCTTTACAGAAAATAAGAATATCATCCGCAAAGAGTAAATGAGTTGGGGCCACACCTTTCTTACTCACCATGTGATGCATACTTCTAGCAGCAAACAACTTTGAGAGATTGCGGCTCAAAACATCTTCAATAAGAACAAAAATCAGAGGGGAAAGAGGATCACCTTGACGAAGACCTCTTGTGATACTGAAAAAACCTTCAGGGCTACCATTAATCATAATAGAAATACGGGCAGAGTTAAGAATACTAAGCAACCACGAACACCAAGCCTCAGAAAAGCCATATTGACGAAAAACTTCAACAACAAACTCCCAACTAACCGTGTCAAAAGCTTGGGCTATATCCAATTTAAGGCCGACATTACCATGCTTCCGTTCAACGCTAATCTCATTGATCAGCTCCGAGGCCAAAGCTATGTTCTCATGAATATTTCTTCCTTTCATGAACGCCACTTGTTCTTCAGAAATCAACTTATTCAACACCGTGCCAAGCCTGGTCGCCATAATCTTTGTAATGATTTTGAAGAAGAAGTTGCTTAAACCGATTGGCCTATAGTCCTTAATAGCATCAGACATTATTTTTTGGGATTAGAACAATAAAACTAGAGTTAATGCCATTAGGAATTTTCTTCATCGCCCAACAGTTAGCAATAGCATTAAAAAGATCTCTAGAAATAATGTTCCAACAGATTCGAAAGAAAGAACCTGTAAATCCATCAGGGCCAGGTGCAGAATCCGCTCCCAGATCAAAAACCGCTTCTTTAACTTCCTCCAAGGATGGGATAGCATCCATAAAGTACTCTCATCTGCTGAGATGCTCTCATGCTCATAATCAAAAAGCTCGGATCGATATTAACATCCACCATTGAACTTTGCACGATAGTGATCAACAATGTAATCTTTTATTTCATCCTGCAAAAACAAAGTAGAGTTAGTAGAAATCTTCAGTTCTGAAATTGTGTTTTGGCTCCTCCTCATTCGAATGGCATTGTGAAAAAAACGAGTGTTTTGATCACCATCCTCCAACCAACTAGTTCTCGATTTGTGCTTGAGCATAGTGGCCAGCTCGGAACGCACATCATCAACAGCTTTCCTGGCATCAGCAACCTTCAAAAATTGGATCTCACAACTAACATTATGATCCAAAATATCATTCTCCTTATCAAGATTCAATTCCGCTTGTTTTAAGCGAAACTTAACATCCCCAAACACCGTTCTATTCCAAATCTTCAATGCATCCTTCAATCGCTTCAACTTAGACGTAAAAACAAAAGGAGGCGCACCATCCAACCTAACATTCCAATTGTCCTTAACGAAATCCAAAAAAGATGGATGAGAAAACCACATCTTCTGAATTCTAAAAGGAGCCCTCTTCGGCCTTGGACTATCAAAATCAAAACCCAAAAGAGGGGAATGATCCGAGCAGATCCTAGGCATAGCTTTGCACCTCCAGTTAGCAAACTTATCATGCCAAGCACCATTGATAACTGCCCTATCATGCTTAGAAACAATTCTATGAACTCCACTCCGACAATTAGACCAAGTATATTTCTTCCCAATAGCATCCGCTTCCACCAAACCATTGTCAGAGATCCAACTTCGAAACTCATTCATATAAATTTCTTTGATCGGCCTACCACCCTTCTTCTCATCTAGACGCGATACACAATTGAAATCACCTAACACCAGCCACGGAATGGAAATATATCCCAGCCCCAGTTGACGCCAAAGAGATCTCCTAGCTACCGCATCAGACGAAGCATGAACAGCCGTGATAAAATTACCAGAAAAATCCAAAGTGATAGCCTGTTTAGACGAAGATAAAACAATCGGCCTTGCAATAGTTCCTCCAAAAGACCCAAATGTTACCTCTTTGACCATGCACCTCATTAGTGATAACATCTTCACAAAAATCAAGCAAATTAAGCTTCCTAATAAAACGTGTAGTGCAACGAACCTGAGGCTCCGCAATACAAATAACATCAGGATTGTGCAAGCGATAAAGCTCACCCAACTTGGCCCTTGCACCTTCTTTAGCCAAGCCTTGAGCATTCCAATAAAGACACGCATTAATTAACTCTACTCTTTGAAGGGCTTGCCGAACCCTGTCTAGAAGACCTTCCACCTCGTGTTTGAACTTGACTGACAGCTACCACAGCAACTGTCTTCTTCTTAGGAGCTTTCGATTTTTTCTTCTTGTCATCTAACTCCTTCTTCTCACGATCAGCTAGCTCCTTATCAGCAAGGATCTCTAAATTCCTTGCATCCTCTTCAACTATGTTTGAGGTGTTGGTAGCAACTACATCCTCAATCACTTCATCAGCCTCAATAACCACCTTATCAATGTCTTCGGTCCCAGCTTCAAACCTATTAGAAAGAGTTAAGTTTTCTAAAGATTTAGCTGGTGTAGATCTTCTTGAAGTCTTAGTGGCTGCACTAAAACTAGCTTCCTCATGAGCATCCATAGCAATTGGAGTATTAACCGGAGAATGATGCAAATCCAAAACCTGCTTCCTCAAATTCTCTAGCTTTGTCCTAGCAATATTTTGTTGAATTTTGGCAGCTTCAGCATCAGCCTCACGTTGCCTAGTTGCTTCTTTCATGGCCTCATAATTCCTATAAGCTTCCATCTCTTGCATCTCCAAATCGATATCATCTTCCTTTGTTAAATTATCATGCACCATCTCCTCAAGCGCTGCACCAACACTCCGTAAAACCGATTCTGCATCTTCATTGCGGATAGATTCCGCACCTTCTTTATGCAGCCCAGGAGTAGCTTCACCACCAGCGTTTGCATCATCTCCGCACTGCTCAGATATGCCACCATCTATAAAATGCACGGACTGAACAACACTCTTGTTGTGAGCCTCAACAGTTGGAGCTACAGCATCATGCGGCACAGACAAAGCTGTAGCATCGGTAGGCACCTCCAATTCATTATCATCATCTTCTAAAGTTGCACCAGCACTATTGCTATGCTCAGGAAATATCGTACGTGTTCCAGTTGCCATCTCAAGCACTAATTGCTTATTCTTCAACACTATGGGCTCCTCACCATGCTTAGGCTGTTCTTTTTCCAAGAGTGGAGCATCAGACGGCACATTCTTCTTACCTTTAGGAATTCGTTCTTTTTGCCAGAAATTCTTAATATCATCCATATCAGCTTCAATTGCTTTTTTAATCTCAGGATCAGTTTCAACTTCAGCCTTGTCTTTCAAATCATCATACTTTTTTGTTCTACAATCAGATTTTTTGTGGCCGATAGATTTACAATAGTCGCAAAAGCTTGGCCTGTTAAGGATTTCATAATCTTGAACAAAAATTTCATCATTCTCCTCACCATCAATCAAAATTCTTCCCAAAGGTTGGGAAAAATCGATGTCAATCAAAGCTGCAGCAAAGTAACCATATTCATGATGCAAAGTACGCGGATCAACGGAGACCGGCTTACCAAGCCCTCTTGCCATCCTAAAAATCGTCTCTTCATCCCAAAACTCCATTGGCAAAGCCGTGAAACGAACCCAAACTGCAGCTCTGGTAATCTTATCTTTCCCAGGATCAAACATAGGCGTCCATGGATAAATTTTAAGCTGTTGTATTCCGTTTGAAGATTTAATCTTCCATGGACCATCATAACTTACACGTTTACGATCATCTTCATTGTCAAGCTTAATAACAAAGTAACCCTTCTTCCATGGAATAAATTGGACCGAACCAGATAGCTTCCATTGATTCAATAACTCTCTTTTCACATCTTCAAACTTTAGGGTTTTGAAAAAAACCAAACGACCAACCAAACTAAATCTCCACACAGCCTTAATCCTTGCATGAGTCTCGCGTGGGATCTTAATCAAAACATCATTATTAGTTGTGGAACGAATTGGAGGATGGGAAAGAGTTTCAGCATCAATTCGTGACAAAACATGAGTTATACTCCTTAATATAGCCGCATAAGATCCTTCCATATTCACGCCATGATTCCTATCTTATTGAGAATTCCTAAACGCGCCATGAGTTCCATCTTCAATCTGAGAAGCGCCATGATTGTTGTTAAATGCGCCATGATTGCTAAATTCAATCCTAGATGCGTTATGATTGCCGGTCTCCATCAGATTCCTAAACGCGTTAGGATTTGATTCTTCGTGCTGCTTCCCAAGCTCGGATGAGTTAGGGTTCATAGCATTAGTGTTTGATGAATTATTCCTAGGGATATAGATACTTTTTGATCTTGATTGATTCCATATCCTTTTTCGTGACTATATATGTCATGGTACATGTAACGGGTATGTGTACCCTTAATAAAAATATAAGTTTCGGATCTTACATATTTTTTCCGGTTTGCGTACCGGGTATGGATACCACACCGGTTTCAAAACCATAGTTATTTTCCGGTATGCATACTAGGTATGCGTACCAATCCAGGTTCATGAGTTCACAGACTTTTTGTGGGATGGATACCGGGTATGTGTACCACTAAGTCACTGTCGACATATAGATACTCTAGTATGTGTACTGGGTACATATACTGCGGCTGCGGACCTATAACAGTTTTCCCAGTTTGTGAAACTGGTATGCATACTGTCATGTATCTAGATTTAAAATAGTTATATATTTATCTCTAAATAAATTCAAAACATTCCCAAATAACATCAATGACACATATCATTGTTCCAGGCTATTTTCGAATGATAATCTTAAATCACAATTTGGATTATGAACAATAAATTGTTCTTAACCGAAATTCATCAAGTATGAACAAATGTTCATTAAGCTTAGTCATATATATTTCGAGAACTAATTACCAAGATAAACTTGACTCGAAATTATTGATATGCTTACGATAGTCTACTTAGTCATGCGACAACGTCTCATAGATAGAGAATAAATATAACTTGAGAAATAGGTGGTTCGGTCTTCACTTACCTTTTTTTGAAGAAGTTATCCAAAAGCTTCGGTTGATCTTCGACTTCAAATGGTAGAACGTAGTGATGTCTGATTCTTAACTACATACTTCTATCATAATTTGAGACTTAACTAATTGTAGATTAGAAATCAAGATATAGTTTTGACAACTAAATTTGACAACAAGCTTGACATAGCAATACTTGTGAGTTCGACCGATAAATGCTATAACAATCTCCCCTTTGTCAATTTTAGTGACAAAACTATTAATACATATGGATTAAAAATAAAGCTTCAAAAACTCCTTGAATCGATCATGCTTGATTTCCTTGGTTTCTTCAACTCCTTGAATGCTTGACTATTTCGGTAGTTAAAGTTAGATTGATCTAACCAGACAAAGGAGTGTATTAGATTAAACGGAAGAGCCTTTGTCAACGACTCATCTATATCTTGTAGCAAGATTGATTAGAGTGGTTACCAAACATATTCTTGCTTTGATGTTTGGAATACGATCCAAAGGACTTGCTATTCACGTACGTGACTCTAGAATTCGAAGGCGCAGGGATACTGAGGGAACTAAGTAGCTAGTGGTAGTCTTCTTGGTCTCAACTATGCGAAGTTGGTATTAGATTTTGTATAACGGCTTGATTCTGAAAGTTTTCAAAACTGGACTAGGTCCCGGGGTTTTTCTGCATTTGCGGTTTCCTCGTTAACAAAATCTTATTGTGTCATTTACTTTTCTATTCTGCAATTATAATTGTTTTTCTTATTAGTTAAAAATAAATGACACTTGTATGTTAACTCCATAATACTTGATAGTGATCCTATATAGTTTGATTATTACCGAACCTATTATCAAGTAATACACTTTGTTGTTGTATTGTCTCGATCTTGTATCCATAGTCAATCACACAAGTTATCTTGTTGTTATATTGTCTCAATCTCGTATCCATAGACAATCACACAAAGTGTGAACTGAATTGTCGTATTGTATCGACTTTGTCCAAATATGATCATATTCGGTAGAGGACTTATAGGTTTAAATAAAAAGATTATGGTGTATTTGGGTACCCTCGTCTTTTCAAACTTTATTTAGATGATATCACATAGTATGAAATACATAACACTCATCTAAGAGATTTAAGATATAAGTATCCCCTGTGAATTCCACGGCCACACACCCACAAAGATATAACAATTAAGCACAAGTTCATTTAAGAACTCTCCCCCGTTTGATGTCATTTCCAAGAGAACAACATGAGTGAATTTTGTCGGACATTAATAAATCACATGGATTTGTATCCTGAACATCGACTTAAATTAATCTCAATGCTAGTTACGGACAAGGAGATAATTTTAATCGGTATGACTCAACATAAGAAAATCTTACGGAGTGTATTGTGCAGTAATAACACAGAAGTGTGACCATGAGTAGATCGATACTGCGACAATTTCTCACAGAGTTTGTTCTATTTTAAGTTTATAAAAACATAATAGATTTAACTTCTGAGCATATATGAGATATCAATTAAATTTACAAAAAGTAAAGGACACATATATCTCATAAGACTTTTGCAAAATATTAAACCAATAATGATTATATACTGCAAGTTCATCTTCCAAAAACTCCAGAATTTAAATAAATAAATCTAAAAACATGCAAGATGAAAATCGTTGGAAATAGCTTGTCTAATCACAATATTTGCTATACCAAACCTATTTATCCTTCTCAAAAGCAAGAAGAAATTCTCACAAGAAGTTTCCTAGAGAATAACATAGAAACCAAAATAAGGAGAATTATAATTCATATGTAGTCTGCGACTTGTGTTTTGAGAGAACCAAAATCACCAGATGTTTTTCCCAATTCTGAATTAAAAAGCTTGAGATCTCTTTTGGCAGCAGACAATTGTTCAAACACCACTTTGATGTCACTCATAATGTTTCTTACAAATCACGGGATATATGAACGGGTCTTGACTCTGTATGTTCTTGAGCAAAGTAACAGGATATGGTGAAAGGATTATCGTAAAACTCAATAATTCATGTGGAATCATCATTATCCATCTTCTTGTTATCTTCCTTTGTGTTATTTGAAATCTTAGAAACATCAATGGTTTGTGAACGTTCACGAGTTATTCCAGCACTTATATATAAGGTAGGCGTACCTTGAATATATATATAATTTTTAGGTTAAGAAAACTGAAGAAGAGAGATTCTTTCTAGAATCTTTTGAAGATGTTTAACTTATTACATCCATAGGTTTGGACCGGCTTTGGAAACCACATGGTTATGGGTTCTAAGCATGCGAAATTTGTGACTGAACAAATTTTCAAGATAGGTCATGTGGATAAATATAAATTAACTTTGTTCATAGCTCAATAAATATAGATTTAGAGCACATGAGCTAGTTGAAATCAAAATGCTTGACATTACCGTTTAAAGAGCAACCTTATGGAGAAAATCAGAGTGTACACAAAACAAGATACGATATGTGTCAAGAAGGAATTGGTTACCTTTCTGAGTATGTTATGCGTCCTCCTTTTCATGCTACAGGAGGAGGCACAATTTAGCATAATCAAGTATTGTTATGGCAGGCATCTGTCAAATGCACATAATGAACAACAAGATTTTTTGATATATTCCCTTGTTTATTACCTGTTATGTCTGTAGCACAGTTTATATTAAAAAATGAATTACTAAAGGATAAGGAGGTCGAAATCTTACTTATATTTATCCTTTTCCTTGTCCTTCTAATTCTTTGTAATCGGTTAATCTGATTTATTTTTTTAGATCACAAATCCTATGATCAACCCTTGTTCCAAGGTTCGAAACTGTGTGATTATGTGTTTCTGAGAAAGCCTTCTTTGGTATCCTCTTTTGGGTGCGTTTTTAAGAATAACCGGAACCTTTTTCCCATTACTATCTTCATGATTTCTCAAAAGGGAATCAAATTGACTATTCTTTTGCAAGTTAGTCTTTTTCCAATTGGGAGCATCGGATCTTGTCCTCATCTTTACAAAGTTATCCTTTTGATAATCATTACGATTGTGAAAAAAATTTGTATGATGTTTATAGGCAAATCTAAGTGTAGTTACCTAAAATCGGTGAGAGGCTAAAGTGGGATTCTAGGTTTTTTGAAAGTGAGTTACGGGAGGTTGAGCACGGACATTCTTCGCCTAAACCACGTACAGTGTCCGTTCAAAGGCTGCTTCAGTCTTAAAGAAGGAGGCTAAGGGTCGGTTTTAGGAGGGAAAGCAGATGAAGAGAGAGATTAGAGAACAAGTTATTGCTCTGAGAGGTATGAGAAAGTTGTGTTAGTTTGGAGAAACAGATGACCTATTTATAGCCGAATTCTCTAATCTCAGGTTGGTGAAGATAGGGATTGCTTGTCGTACCGTGCGGAGCACTTCTCCCGTCTCTTTAGGAATAGATATAGATAAAATAGGTTAAGTGTATCTCATTATTCCACCGCCTTTACTCTCTTACGCAGTGAGAAATATGTCGGGTATTTCTCGCACGTGTCGTAGACCGCCAGACCAAAACCCTAATTGATATCCCCTATTTGTGTGAAGTTGAGTCATCCTTTGTGATGATGTGTCGAGAGAGAGAAATTTTCTCTTTAGCCAAGCTGGCCAAGATAGAGAGATATTCTCTGACTTGTGAGAATGACTAGAATGAGTCACGTGAAAAGGCATGGAATGCCTCATAAATCGTGTGTAGAGTGTGAGAGGAGCCGAGGTTGAGTTATGACTCTCAATGGCCGGTCACATATATCACATGGAAACCGTATTATTGCTTGTGGGTCCCTTTGTTGAGCATGCAGAGCTCAAGGGAGCTTATCCACGTTTTTGGATAGACATGTACAGTTCAATCCCAATTTACTAGCCGTTAGTGTGTTTGACGCTAAGAAATAGGCTTGAGACCTAGGCGAGGCTTGTGCCTGAGTTTTATGTATGTATAAAACTCTCCAGATGAGATGGATCAGTTTAGATGAGGCCATCTGAGGTTTGGATGACACGATTAAAGTTGTCTGAGGTTTAGCCGACGCGAATGAGGCTGTCAGAGATTTAGCCAACGCGTCTGAGGCTGTCAGAGATTTAGTCGACGCGACTGAGGCTGTCAGAGATTTATCCGACGGGTCTGGAGCCGTTTGATAGTTGGCTGACGTGATAGAGTATGTTCGAAACTTCTCCAACGTAATGGAATCTCTCTGAAGTCAGTTGGGACATGTTTGGGAGAGAAAAGAAGGCTTGCACGCCTAATAATATCTCTGCCAGACTTTGGTTCACTTGTCTTTGACCAGCGTATCTTGCAGAGATGTTTTAGGAGTCAATTGTGTCTGTATTATGGGGCCGACATGACCAGTGTGTCTAGGAAGGATGTTCTAGGAGTCTGTCGAAAGGGCCCAGAGGCAGAATAACCAACGTATCTCGTGGGAATGTCCTAGGAATTATTCGAAAGCCTCAGTAAGTCGAGTCAGAGCCTAGAGTAGACATGACCACTGTATCTCGCAATAATGTATTAGGAATCCTCCCGTGATCTAAAATAGCGTGAGTCATGCTTACAAGAGACATGTATATCTCCGCTCTGGGTCATAAGTCCGTCGGGGATGTTTTTACGCATCTACAGAGCCTATATGACCAGCAGTATCTCTTCGAGGATGTATACTAGGAATCATGGCATCACAATCAGCTGTGTCTCGCGAAGACATGCTAGAATTATGGTTGTTCTGGTTCATAAGTCTGCCGGGGATGTTTTACGCTCTACAGAACCTAGGTGACCAGCAGTATCTCGTCGAGGATGTTTGCTAAGAATCACGGCATCACAACCAGCAGTATCTCGCGGGGACGTATACTAGAAATTGTGGCTACGAGTGCCTTGAGTACCAAGGGCTTAATCTCTCCCGTGAGAGGTGAGTTTTGTCTTATGGTCTTGAAATGACACTTTTGCCCCTTATGCAAATTTCACCATCTACACTAGGTTTATCACATCACTGATTCTTTTGCCTAAAGGTTGGACGTTGGCAACCCGTAATGTCAAGAGTATTAGTCTTAACATATGGTCTAGGTTTGAACACTTCTTGTGATGCCCAAATAAGAGTGAAGAATGAACCACGTATTTCTCAAGTTATACACATCCTTATATCTATGAGACGTTGTCGCATGACTAATTAGACTATCGTAAGCATATCAAGAATTTCGAGTCAAGTTTATCTTTAAAAACAACTAAATAAAAAAAAACTCTGCAAAAACAAAATAAGGAAAAACACCTAAGACTAGATTGAAATAACAATCAACTCAATGGGGAAACTTAGTAAATTTAGAAAATAATTGAGTAAATGGAGTGAAGCAAAATTTTCGGATATTGAGAGTTACCATAAAAATATTTTAAACAATATTTTGTTGTCTATTTAAAACCTTTGAATTTGAAGAAGATGGAAATCAGAGTCGGGATGCAATGAGAAAATGGAGAGCGCCTATGGAATATATTATTTAGGGGGTGTTTGCAAATTAAATCAAGTCAAAAAGTTAAAAAAGGCCGCCACTTCACGAAATCAACATAAAGTCCAGGTACTAACTACTAAGCTGGACAAATGTTCGACTAACCACTGCTTCTGGAGAAAACTTGAATACCATTTTTTTTTGGTATATCCAAAATTCATTAATAGATAACAAAAAGAGTGAGTAAAAAGAAGGTAAACTTCCCTAAAAACTTACCAATTAATTAAATCGATAATAAGATACATTTGAAAGCTCAATTGAATTTTTAGAAAAACAGGCATGTTTTCATAACTCAAACATTCTCTTTCTTGAAGTAAAAATCCTCTTTTTCCATAGTATCGGCCGGAAAATTAGCCTCTCTGAAAGTGTGTACAGAATTATACCCATTGTGTCTTGACCTGATAGCTAACCACCGGTGTCTTAAAAACCACATGACTGAATGAACATGACTAGAATATGTGTTAACAGCACCAAGAGAGTATGTACGGACCATCACATTTCCAACCCCAAACTTAATACCCATTCTAAACCAATAATGACGCCAAAAAATTCAGCTACACTGAAACCCACACTCATAGTTCCAATAACGTTTGAATTCACATCATGAACTACTACAACAACTCCAGCATTTTCCGAGTTTCCCCTAGACTCCCCCATCACATCATAACATTATCTTATTACTCTTAGGAGGCTCCCAAAAGCATTTAATATGGTCTGAATGTTTAATCCTTCTATGCACAACTCTAAAATAATTCAAAACTTCTAAGTCCTTCACTGTGTTATACATATTACCTTTGATCCTTCTTGAATAATCATGGACCTGACTATAAACCCTCTTTTGAAAGAAAAACCAATTTACTTGCTTGTTATTGTAGATGAAGTTGTTATGCATCATCTACAATTCTGACCTGTTAACCATAATAGCAAGAAGCCACAAGTTCTTCAGCATATGACTCATACCTTCGGCAGATTTACAGGCTGTTGGCAAATGATGGTGCGCTTTAAGACCAAAAATATCTTTCAACCAACTCCAAGCCTTATTTGCAAAATTTCAACCCCATAAGATGTGTTCTAACGATTCTTCATCTACTTTACATAGACAACACTTGTTGACCACCAGAATTTTGAATACGCTATTTACCTTATCTAAGGTAGCTCAAGCTCCACGTAAAAACTTCCAGTTTTGAGCCACGAGAGTTGGATGAATAGATGACCTCCAGATCAGACCTGCCCCTTCTAATTTGTCATATCTCTTACGGATCAGTTTCCTAGCTGAGCTGACCAAGATAACCCCCTTGTACTCCAGCTTCCAGACTCTGTAATCCTCACCACCCATTGGGGTCGGAAGATTATGAACATCAATACCTTCAACAACCATGTAATCTCGACAATCATCGATTAAAGTCCAAATACCGTTGGTAAACATATCACTGACCATAATAGTACGGTCCAAATTTTAGTTTTGAATAATATCAACAGTAGAATTATCGCAGATCACGCATCAAAATAAAGGGAGGTAGATCTGTCATCACCAATTAAAACTCTAGTTTGAGCATCAATTACTTTATACACCCATTTTAAGCCCGACAAAATAGTGGACTTCCTGTAACCAACCATTTGGCCATTTCTTTTCAGAAACTTGGCTCTAAAGAAGCATGCCCACGCCTTATTAGAAGTTCTAACATTCCACTAAAGTTTCATAAGAAAAGCCTTGTTCATGCAAGTCATAGACGCAAGACCCAATCCACCTACTTCATAAGGAACACAAACCTTGTCATAAGCAACTACAAATGATCTTCGCACACTAGAGTCACCTGACCATAGAAAATTCCTTATGACTACTTCACATTGATGAACAAATTCAGGCGGCCATTTATAGATTGCCATATTATGAATTAAATAGCTTGCAATGACTAATTTACTAAAACTACTCTATATTGAAATGAGAAATGCTTACCCTTCCACCCCGAGAGTTTCTCTTTTAGTTTTTCAACAACATTGCTAATATGATGATACCTGACTGCACCCGCCATAACCTTAACACCTAAATATTCTGCCAAGAAAAGATTCCACCTCCATTCATAAGTAAGCCGGATAGTTGCATGTCTAGCCAAAGAACCACCCCGTACTACAACTTGCTCTTTTTCCTATTAACAATCTAACCGGAAGCTCGTTGATATGACCCAATAAATCAACTAAATTCTGCAATCATGTTTTCTTTGCAAAAAATTATTATGTCATCAGCAAAAAATAAATGAGTGGAAGAAAACTTGAATACAAAGCATCAAATAACCTTTTTTTGAAAATTATGTAAAATTACTTTTACATTAGTGCTAATTTGATAAAGAATGATCCAACCGTGACCTGTTTTTTCTTGCAATTGACGTCACATTGCAATGCATCTATAATTTTACTTAATTTTTTTTTGTGCTGCCGTTTCGTGATGCAATAAAAAACTATTCAATATCTTCATAGGTTCTTTACGTAAAGGCGACTTTATAACTACGCCTTCATCCCAACTTCCACATCATCACTTTCTTCGTTTCCCATAACATTCTTATTATTTCTTCGCATGTCAAAAATAGTACTTTTATGAAGGTACTTCAAAAGGTATTCAATATCCATTCCACTGCGATAATTCAACAAATTGATTAAATTTTGTAATTATCTGGTATCTTCATTATCTAACGTTTCACTTAAATTCTTTAATGTGGTGTATCCATTGAACGAATTTTATAGTAACGAAAAAAAATTGCAATGGAATTTGCACGAACATTTATTGTCAAAGCATAAATGACAAGATTTACGGTGTCTAAAACCTTATTATACTCTGGATATGAGTTGACTTGCATCATAAACCTCGAAAAGACCATGATCAGATCGATAATACTTCACAAAGTTGAAACTTTGATGTAGTGTTTGGTAGCAAGATATATAAATCATCGTTTTGTAATCCTTCGACGGTTTTTGGATGCACGAGACATATTGCTCGAATAATGCCCCAGTCATCCATGCATTTTTGTTATTATGATACTCACAGTTCGGACTTTTGAAGTTCATATTTTGAAACAACGTGGCTTAACATACTTCCTAATAATTCATTACAACTGATTAGAATTGTGAGCCTTTTTTAATCTTGTTTTTCCCTTCAAGCTGCGCTATATCACGAGAATGTTCTAATTGCGGTCTTGTTGATATATGAAAAATAACCACCCTTCAGTAGGTCCAGGGAGTCCCTAAGAATAGGCTAAGCCCAAGGGGTGAAATGGGGACGTGGGAACTAAGTCCCAAATCCCCATGGGTATGTCCATGAAGTATGAAGGATAAGGGAGGAATTAAATGGAAGTTAGAGGTCATATTAGGGGGAATAACAATAAGGGCAAATAATAAGGTTTTAAGAACATGTGACATGACGTCATGGAAAGGGAAAACTTTGGAAAAGCTTGTAAAAGGAGGAAGGTAGTATAATGGAAGGTAGAATCTCTCTCTTACCATTCTAGGAAAACCTGTAGTCATTGATGTGACTTGGACGTGTAGGCCTAGTATCAAATTACCCTTTCAATATTTGGCGACCACATGGGGAGGCTCTGTCTTTCGTCCACACCCGACAAACACTAGTACATGTGCGTTGGGAAATCGACTTATCAATGAATCGGTCGATCTCGATGACGTAGCAGTGGAAAATGCACGTGAAAGTACGAGGAAGAAGCATTGATAAGAGGTATAGTTAAGAATCCGATTGTACAACGATCACAAGGAGGAAGAAAATAAGACGCGCAGATAAAGAACAAACAACAGGCGACCGGTAATACACCTTCAACGCTGATAAATTTACAAAATATACGAAGAGAGTTGGAAAGCCACGTCTGAAGAGAACAGGAATTAAAGAAGCTCATGAAACAGGTGGTTAAAGCAGAGAAAAACGCTATCAAGGAAGCAACAAAAGGCGATGAAAATGGAGAGGACGTGCCTTCAGTAATGTCACAAGAAGCAATATCGAAGTACCTGGAGAAGAACTACGGCGCGGTGAAACAATACAATTATGATTTTCTGAACATGATACATCAATGAGTCGCTTTTGCTAACCATGTACTATTGGTACTTTCTTTAGCTGATTTGAATTTGAATGAGGATCATGTATATGGACAACAGTTTTTGGCGAATTTCGTCTCATTATTTTTGTTCATAATACAAATTTTATGTTCACAATTGCTAATGCAGCATTGTTCAAGTGAACAAAAAAATAAAATGTCTTCAATTCTACCGATGAAAATATGGTCCCATTAATAAGGGATATCTAAATCCACCGCCTAAAACAAAATTCTGGAATAATGGTAGCATACAACTAATAACGGTCTCAGCTAATGACCCACATGAAGTAGACTGTGAATTGATAGGAAGGATTCCACTTTCGTTGCATATCCAATAGATGGCTAACAAATAAATCACTAAGAATACTGCATCAGATGACATTTCTGATTTCAACACAACTGAAGTATTTGGGACTGTTTGGTGACCATGAGTAACATAAAAACTTAAAAGGCCAATCAAATCAGTTCCGTTTGGAGAACGACCGTTGTAGGTTTTCGAATAATTAACCGTCTACACCTCAAATGATCACATATAATGGTCAAATTTAATGCTCTCCCAGACACTCCCATTGTATTTAATTAGGCGCATGAAGTGCTCCTCAAATAATCATTAACCTAAAATGTAAAAAAAATAACATAGCAAAAGTGAAGT
Organism: Papaver somniferum; assembly: GCF_003573695.1. Classification (NCBI taxonomy): domain Eukaryota; kingdom Viridiplantae; phylum Streptophyta; class Magnoliopsida; order Ranunculales; family Papaveraceae; genus Papaver; species Papaver somniferum. The sequence goes on along the minus strand of NC_039364.1, from coordinate 186,721,755 downwards.
GCCCCTCAAATAACCAACTAACATTTAGGAAAACATAAAGAAAGCAGTCAAACTCGGGCGGACTCTCTAACAACCCAGAATATAACTGTGTGAAATAGCCCGTGTCGTTACGACACAGGTCATTCCCTAATTTATAATGTATGGGTATCATAACAAGTAAGTTAATATTTCTTATTTTAGGAATGTGAGATAAAGGGTAAACGGGTCCTATCCCACGTGACCTCCCGGGATAGCACGACTCATCTCATACTCGTTTGCCTTTTCATTTGAGTTTAAACTTTTCAATAAAAAGTTAAGACTCGTTTGACTTTTCATTTTAACTTAACTTTTCGGGTTATAGGTTATAGTCGGTACACGTAGGGTTATGCATAAGAGAAGCCTAAAAATGGTTATCATGTCAAAATGCTAAAGCCATGATGCTGAATATACCCAAAACTTCTACCATCAGTCGTATCTCTGCAATAACACAAAACCAATCAATTTATACCCCTTGGATTGCACCTCCTACAAATTGGTTTAAAATAAACATGGATGATGCTTGGAACCCTAATTCTGAAGTTGGGGGATTGGGTTTACTAATAAGAGATTCACCTCACGGATTTTTCTATGTAGAATCAATGAATTTAAAGTGTCTGTCAGCGGAAGAAGCTGAAGTTTGTGGAATTAGAAAAGCGTTGATTGTTGCAAAAAAAGTGAAGATTGATCAGATAATTATTGAAGCCGATGCAGCAGAAATAATTGAGAAGATTAATAAGAAAACTTTTTTAGGAGATTTGAGAATTCACTACCCGATCGTTATCTTTTAGATTTGCTAACTGCACCTGTAACGGGGCTTCCCATGACCTAGCTCAGTGGGGGAAAACAAATGCAACCCATATGGTCTGGGTTGTCCCACCAATCTGGCTCCTTCCCGCCCTTTGTGGCGACTTCAGGAGGAGCACCACCGATGTTCTCTAGTTCCGTTTCTTGTTTTGCCTATTAAAAAACGGTCCGCGAGTTATAACCCCAAAAATGTTACTATCCATCCACAAAAAAACCATCAAAACTAAAGTAACACAAAAACCTCATCAAAACAAAAGTAACACAAAAACCCCAAAGAATTTGATGAAACCAATTGTGGTTTCATCATAAAATTTGATGAAACCAATTTTGAAATTTGGGATTTTTGTATCAGTTTTGTTTAAGATGGAGTTTTAATGGATCCCAACTGTAGTTGCAGGAAATCCTACACTACACCCCTTGCAAGATTCCATTAACATTCAACTCATTTTTAGATTAACAATCTTAATTTTATTGATGAATCTTTGAACAATATTACAAGAAAAGATAAAGGGATTAAGAACAACAACCACTCTTGATTTTCTCTCTCCTGTTTGTTTTTTATTCCTCCCTCTAAAAATATCTCTCTCCTTTTCCTTTACAACTGAATGGCTATTTATAGGGAATTACATAGTGGATGACATCTAATTTGTCCTTTATTTTCGGATATGGCTTGCGACATTCTCGCAACCTTACAAATATTAATCTCGCACACTTTCTAATTTTCGCAAGTCCATCATATTTTTCTCATGATTTAGCTGATGTCGTTTATTATGTCGTTTCTGAACTTGCTTTGCGACATTGTTGTGTTATGTTGTTAATAATTTCGTTGAAGTGTTGCAGCTGCGAGATTCTGATCCTACATCTTGCCTCTTCTCATGTCGTCTCTGGGAAGAAGCGAATGATATGAGAAATGACGCAGTTATCCATCTCTTCGTATCCTGCATTTATTACACGTATCTTTTCTTCCATTTGTTTCTTGACACGTCTTCTGTAACCGCTGCTTCTCAACCGTTCACGTCTTTTCGCCTTAATTGTGTTTATCTTCTCAAAAAAATTTCCTCTATATATACTCTTTCTTACGCTCCTTTTCTCTCTTTTTACTCTCTTTTTATCTTTTCTGCAACTTCATCATTTTCTCCGTAAATTCCTCTACTGTAATTTTTCTTCTATCTTCTTTCTTCGATTTTCTTAATTCTTCATTCATTCCCATACTCTGTATTCAAATATGCCTCCAAGCGGTCAAAAGCATGAGAAAACCTTGAAGGAAGTTCAAAAAGATCTTTCCAAGAGAGGTTTCACACTTTCTACCATTCCTGGTGAAAGTGCCAAATCAATTCTTTCCATTAAACTTTTCTCTGATCATCACTTTGATGATCAGTAATAAAAGATTTTTGGTGGTTGTAGTAATGATGATAAGGGGTATCGTTCAAACTCTCGGACTTGTGAAGGATAATTTTTTAGAAAATAAATATATATACAAATATTGACAAATTGGTAGAGAGGTACTGGGACTAATGATTCGGCCAATCTTCATAACATAAGGCTTAATGATTTATTCTCAACAATAATAGCTCAAAACATATATGGACTCTTATTTTGCCAAAGTCGATTCTCAAAACATTGGTTGTAAATGTTAAGCATGGAACATCAAATCACCTAAGCTAAGCATGACCCATCTAATCAAATAACACCCAATTTAATCAAATCATATTTCACTTAATTTTTAATGCAAAAGTCTTAAAAAGAATTAATAAAATTACCCATTTATGAAGCTCGGCCTCCTCCGTCGCCCCAGTGTTGGGGTTTAACTCATCATAGTAAAAATGCTCTCAAAATATTTCATTGATGCTCAAAAGTGTTTTACAATGAAGAGAAATACAAGAAATTGATGTAAAACAGAACTCTGCGACCCACAGAAGGCGTCCAGAATCAACGACAGAGCTGAGGTGCTGTTGTCGTTGAAGAACTACGACCCACAGAGGACAGTCGATGTTGCTGTTGAAGAACGACTGCTTCTGAGAGTCCGTTCTTCGTGTTCTTCAGGCGTGTTAATGGCAGCAGCAGCAGCAGGTAACTTCTCTGCAACTCCTCCTGCGCCTCTCTGCTCGCCTCCAAACCTCCCCAAACTCTCGACAGCCTCTCTGTAGAACATTAGGAACATATTTATACGTAATTGAACCATTGAATCTCCTCCATTAATCCAAAAAATCTTCCCATTACTCGGCAGTGAATGAAAATATTCCCGATATTTTTTTCTTTAATTCTCTGATTTGTTACGGATTATTCCATGTTTTATCTCTTCTCACGCGTCATCCTTGAGCTGTAGGGATTGTTTCCAGCCAATAAAATCAACCCATGCACGTCTCTTCCATCCAAGAATTCCAAGAATAGAATATTTTTCTTATTTTAGAATATCTTCCCTGATTTGATTACCACCGGTTATCTAACCAATTTTGACCGAATCCAACACCCATACCAGCTCTATATAGTCCCTAGGAACAAACCCATTTAATTTGGGCCATTGAATCTCCTTTAATCCCGTCCAAACTTCCAACCCTAAATCTGCCAGTTGATAACAATTTTTTCCCGCCAATTTTGTTTTTTTGAATTTGGGAAGAAGATGTCCTCCCCCTAACCAGAACTTGGGTGCGAATAGCAGCTGCCTTGGGGTGACCTGGGGGTGCCCCTTAGTAATTATGTTACCCCTTATCCAAAAGCGAGAGTCCGAATAACACTTGTCCTCCGGGTGACAAAATCAACTTTTCGAGCAGAATTTTCCAAAAATGTTTATTTCCAAAAAATACCTACAAATACATAAAATAACAAAATTAGTACAAAATCGAGTGCCAACAATATATAGTATTGAGATCAAATTAGACACAAAAATGTGTCTATCAAATACCCCCAAACTTATTATTTGCTAGTCCTCGAGCAAAATTTATTCTTGAAAAGTGACCGAGTTAATCTCGGGTGGGTTTATCAGAGGTGTACCCACAAAAACCAATACTCCAGACCCCAGCTATCTACGCAGAACCTTGGAAAGCACTAAAGAACCTCCTTGGTTGGCATACAATTATTGACTTTAAGAGGAAGAACCCTGATGCGAAATTCCAATTGTTGTACACGAGTTTGCACTCAAGCATACTAAAATTCATATAAGTGACAGAGCTCTACTAATATAGTTTCACGATGGACATCATACTCGGAGTCAGACTAATCACATGAAAAGATTAAGAAGATGGAAAAAGAAAAATGTAGATGGTTGAAAAGTGAACGGTGTTTCCCATATCTGTCTGAAGGCCTCTGCCAAGGTGAACCTAACCTAAATGACTGAGATACCGGTCTGACTAATATTAACACACTGGCATATACAAGGGAACCAGTGGTCAATAACTTAAATCTAGATCAACAAACTGGCAAATACAAGGGAACCAGCAGTTGACTACACATAACAATAACCATTTTTTTTTTTTTAACTTAACGGCATGAATAGATCTTTTGGATCCAAGTGCATGCTTCTTGTCAGCAGATTACACGATAGTTCCCACGGGTCCTGCATTCCACGCTTGCTTAGGCGACGGAAACAGGGAGAACACACGCATATTGCTATCCAAGTGTTAATACTTATTCCGATTGGTCTAACTGGTCCGGTTTTTTTTTTTTTTTTTTTTTTTTTTTTTGAAAAGGTAACTCAGTCACTCTATTTCACCCTAGCAAAGGTAACAACTTGAATCGTGTGCCCCACCAAATCACTTGAAACAAAAGAAAACTAAAAATAGAAAGTGAAAAGGACTCGACAAGATATGGCGAAACTATCATGTTATTTCTAACACCTGAGCTCTGTGCTTTTATGAATAGACTCTATAGATGTTTCCATCTAGTCAGATTGGTTCCTCAACTCCTAAAACAAAAATGTTTCCATCCACTTAGATTGGTTAGTGCTATCCTTAATACGCATAAATTTCTAGGCTCTGGAGTTTATTTATTGCAACTAAAAAGTTTCTCCCATACCCCCAAACTTAAATCTAACATTGTCCTCAATGTTCTAAAGATGAAACTAAAAGCATGAACAAGGAGAAATTGTTACCACTTGAAGAAAGAGATAAGGAAGGATATTACCATGTCGCAAGATATTGGGTTACCTCCCAAGAAGTGCTAAGTTTAAAGTCTTCAGCCAGACGTAGGAAAGGTTTAGTCAACTCGAACCGTATAAAAGTAGCCGGAATAACTGTGGGTCTTTAAAACCAAAAAGAGCTGACAAAAGGAAACTGCAGTGAACCAACGAAATGAACAACACTAGCATGCCCTTACCTAGTTTCCTGATAACTATCGCTAATTGTGGTTCAGGTTCAGGCTCTATGAAAGGGTCTAAATAGAATATTTTCATTGGCTGCGTTTCTTCATAGGTTGGATCCAAATTATTAGGTCCTAGAGTCTGGAAAAACTCAAATAAGAACTTGGAATCACAAAGTAATAACCTAAATAATTGCGGATCCTCTAAGTCAATCAGATATGACTTACAAAATTGACCACAGTGAGAATAGTGGTCATTCTTAAGCAAATGTATCGATTCTAATTTCCTAAGGCATTCAGGTTTAGTCTCACAACTTAATATTCGACACATTTGGAATATAAACGTTCCCACAGTTGGAAGAAAACTATTTGGTGGGAAAACAAAATCAATCTTGGTATTATTGCCTGGGTTAACCACATCAACCAGAGGATGGGTTTCTAACATTTGAGACTCTTGTTGGATATCATTAGGTTCTGGAAAACGATTATGAAGATAATCTTGTAAGATGGTTGAGGCATTGATGTCAAGTCCCAAGTGAGGGACCTTACTAAGAGTTAAAGCACATGGAGAATGATACTCACCCCCAAACTTAGAGTTTTCGGCGTCTCTAGATAGACTGGTCATAACCTCCCTAATTTCTAGGTCGGCAATTGATTTTTCTAAGTCAGGTTCATCCTCGCTAATCTCTACGAGTTCATCTAAGACTATTGTTTCTAAATCGTTTGACTCGATCTCAAGATAAACTGGTTCCTCTAAACCATCATCGGTTTCGTAAACAGGACATACTACATCGTCTGAAACGGGGGTATCTCTAGTCAAATCCTCGTCCTTTTGAATAGGTGAATAATTTTTAAAATTATTAGGATCTGAACCAGAAATAATATAATCATTATAAGGCTCAACTGGGGTAACAAATTCCTGATCACTATTCCCACATATTTCAGATTCTTCATCATCACTATCCTCATCATCATGATACAATTTTTGAAATTCAAGAATTCTCAATCTTTGTTCCAAACTACATGGTCTATGTTTATAATATTTCTCATAGATCGTTAGAGGTGATTCCTCAATAAAAGTTGGAGTATCCATATATCGCTGCCCACGCATATATTCACCAAGAGTCATTTCCGAAGACGTCTCTTGATAACGAGAATTTCTAGACATATATTCTCGCAACGTCATCGCAGGTGGCGTCTCCTCAAAAGGATTCATCACCGAAGAAATATAAACTACAGAGGGATTCTATACAATCACAAACAAGGCCGACTCGATTCCACCAAAGCAAACCTAAAGATTTCTAGCAAACAAAAAGCATGATGGCTCCACTTAGATTGTTTCTAGACCAGCTTCTATCTTTCGAAAGGGAATTCGTTGCAATTTGAGCAAACCCCTCTGGAATCAATCTGAGTCAAAGTAAGTTGAATTGAGGCGAGGCAAGCTCAGTGGAGCTTTGATACCCAAGGCCTCACCGCTATCACAAGGCGGCGCAGTCACGCATTCAACCCACAGAAACCATCATGAACTTTGGAGTGTGCTTAAAGAGCAACCAATATTTTTCGAACGAGTTTCCTATTAAGCTCGTTACCCTATCGGTCTCGTTCTATTCCAAATTTTAAGCTTGGGTTCGCGTTAGGTTTCGTTTTCCTAAGGCGGGCAAGAAGGGAACGGTGATGAAATCCGAACCCTTATCTTGTTTAGGCCAGGCCTTGCCCTTTACTAGGAAAATAAAGACAGTCCGGTTCGTCCTCAAACAATTATCACCTTAAGGCAGACAGTAACCCGCTTGCAGGAGATTCGCGGGTGTTTCGATTGGACTTACCTCCCGTACCAGACGGGCGATGAACCGTTGTCGTCGACTCGGGCCACGACTCCTATGCCGTGTGCGAACCCGAGGGGCCGAGACGATATAGTAATCGTCGTCCTTCCCTGCACACAGTTTATAATATTTTTTTTTATAATTTATAATAATACCCTTCCGTATGGTTAAAAAAAGAATAAAGTCCAATTGTCCAGAATAAATAAAAAAATTTACAGTTTTCCTCACACACTCTAAAAAAAAAAAAAAATTAAAAATTTAAAAATTAAATCCTAAAATTGTCCTTTTTTCTTCTCTTTTCGCTTTTCGCTTTAAGCTTTTTCCTCTCCAAGTCCTTAGTGTTCCACTTCGAACCTGTAAATCAAAGACAAAAAGACAAAGTAAAAAGGAACAAAAAATAAAGAAAAAAAAAATAATAAAAAAAAATAAACATAAAAATTCTACCTAAGCACAAATCCGCGTCGGCGGCGCCATTTTAATAAAAGATTTTTGGTGGTTGTAGTAATGATGATAAGGGGTATCGTTCAAACTCTCGGACTTGTGAAGGATAATTTTTTAGAAAATAAATATATATACAAATATTGACAAATTGGTAGAGAGGTACTGGGACTAATGATTCGGCCAATCTTCATAACATAAGGCTTAATGATTTATTCTCAACAATAATAGCTCAAAACATATATGGACTCTTATTTTGCCAAAGTCGATTCTCAAAACATTGGTTGTAAATGTTAAGCATGGAACATCAAATCACCTAAGCTAAGCATGACCCATCTAATCAAATAACACCCAATTTAATCAAATCATATTTCACTTAATTTTTAATGCAAAAGTCTTAAAAAGAATTAATAAAATTACCCATTTATGAAGCTCGGCCTCCTCCGTCGCCCCAGTGTTGGGGTTTAACTCATCATAGTAAAAATGCTCTCAAAATATTTCATTGATGCTCAAAAGTGTTTTACAATGAAGAGAAATACAAGAAATTGATGTAAAACAGAACTCTGCGACCCACAGAAGGCGTCCAGAATCAACGACAGAGCTGAGGTGCTGTTGTCGTTGAAGAACTACGACCCACAGAGGACAGTCGATGTTGCTGTTGAAGAACGACTGCTTCTGAGAGTCTGTTCTTCGTGTTCTTCAGGCGTGTTAATGGCAGCAGCAGCAGCAGGTAACTTCTCTGCAACTCCTCCTGCGCCTCTCTGCTCGCCTCCAAACCTCCCCAAACTCTCGACAGCCTCTCTGTAGCACATTAGGAACATATTTATACGTAATTGAACCATTGAATCTCCTCCATTAATCCAAAAAATCTTCCCATTACTCGGCAGTGAATGAAAATATTCCCGATATTTTTTTCTTTAATTCTCTGATTTGTTACGGATTGTTCCATGTTTTATCTCTTCTCACGCGTCATCCTTGAGCTGTATGGATTGTTTCCAGCCAATAAAATCAACCCATGCACGTCTCTTCCATCCAAGAATTCCAAGAATAGAATATTTTTCTTATTTTAGAATATCTTCCCTGATTTGATTACCACCGGTTATCTAACCAATTTTTACCGAATCCAACACCCATACCAGCTCTATCTAGGCCCTAGGAACAAACCCATTTAATTTGGGCCATTGAATCTCCTTTAATCCCGTCCAAACTTCCAACCCTAAATCTGCCAGTTGATAACAACTTTTTCCCGCCAATTTTGTTTTTTGAATTTGGGAAGAAGATGTCCTCCCCCTAACCAGAACTTGGGGTGACCTGGGGGTGCCCCTTAGTAATTAGGTTACCCCTTATCCAAAAGCGAGAGTCCGAATAACACTTGTCCTCCGGGTGACAAAATCAACTTTTCGAGCAGAATTTTCCAAAAATGTTTATTTCCAAAAAATACCTACAAATACATAAAATAACAAAATTAGTACAAAATCGAGTGCCAACAATATATAGTATTGAGATCAAATTAGACACAAAAATGTGTCTATCAATCAGACAATCATAGTCTCGTTGGGTCAAATTCTCGCAGGTCTCCCTATTCCTCTTTATAACCCTGACATTCCTCTATTTTATGAAATTCTTGCTCATTCGAATTTTTCGCGAGCTATCTTCCAATTAAGTGGGGATTGCATCCGTCTGATATTGGAGTTTGCTAATCGCGGTGCTGGTAAAGGATCTATTTATCCTAAAGATCTTAGGGATCCTAAATTAGCAGACTTGGAGATAGTCGCTGAGAAGTACACAATAGCGAATTTCTTAGAAAATTATGAACTAATATCTATGAAGAAGGAGAATACTCGCTGGGGTGTTCGCTTGAAAAGGAAGGATGTTATTGCTGAAGATAAAATGCTCATGCACGACATTGATTGGCATTCTGGAATAAATAAAACCCCTCGCCAATCCAAAGATGATAAATGGTGCATCTTCCCCTTGATGTTGAAAGGACCCTATATTGCTGGTTCTAATGTCATTCATGCGAATCTCACCGCTTATCGACCTTGGGTATTCTCTTGGACTGATAAAGTGAAAGAGGTATATTTCTTCCAATTTCTCCCACTTTATGTTTCATTATTTATCTTTATTCTTTTGTTCGCTGATTCTTGCGACATTCTACAGATCCAGAAACTGAAAGATAGCTACCGCAGGACTGGGAAAGCCAATACCTTGTTAGCTCTTCGCTCATACACAGATGAGGTAAGAAATATTCTTTTATGATTTTAAACAATATATTGTTGCCTCTATTTCTTATCTTCATTTGTGTGTGAAGGTTATTGATGAAGTAGAAGAACCCACCAAAGTTGTGACGGCTGGTGATAAGGGTAAAGATATTCTTCGCAAAGGAAAATCATTTGCATCCTCTTCAAAGAAAAGAAAGAGAGGGAATTCTCATCCTTCTTCATATGTTCATTTCCCTGATGGTTCTGAAGATGATGAAGACAACAAAGATGATGATGACGACTCTGCTGCGAATAAAGATTCTCCACCTGAATCCTCTATGGCACAGTTACCTGGTATCTTCTCTGATTCTTGGCAAGGGATGGAAGATAATTGCCTCGCCAGTACATGCAAAGCTCTCGCAACTATTTGTGATATTCCTTTGTTGGATGGTGATAGTTCTCTTCGTGGGGTCTACAGATCAGTGACTCCTAGCTTCCTAAATTCTCTCAATAGTTTGGTATGCCTTCGTCTTTTTACTTCTTCATTATTGTGACTCAAAATTTCTTTTTATTTTAATTATTTTTTGTATTTTCTTCGCTGGATGGAAAAGCTTCTTTCGCTGTTGCCTCAGATTTGGAAAGGAGACGCGAAATTCTTGAAAAGAAGAATCTTCAATTTCGTACGAAGAATGAAGAACTGGAAACTGAAGCTAAGGGTCTTCGTGAGAAGAACGAACAATTAGAAGCTGAAGTTAAAGGTCTTCGCGAGAAGAACAAACAACTGGAAACCGACACTTCTTCGCAAAGGAACAAAATTTCTACTCTTCAAAAAGCTAATGATCAGCTCTATGGTATGCAATTTTTCTCCTTTCCTTTCATTCATTCATCCTATTGTCTTATCTTATTTGATTAATCCTTTTTGCAGACATTTATGGTCTTTCTGATGAAGCCACTCTTCTCGTTCATTTCCCGATGCCCTAGATAATGACACTCTTCTTGAACATCTTAATAAATCTTTGAATAGTTTCTCTAATGATAAAATTTCATCTCTGTCTTTGAATGAACTTAAATCCAAATTTCGCCTCTTAGAGATTGATCATAGATCTAGTTTAGGTTTAGCCAACCAATTTAAACGTTTTTATCTCAATTCTAAAGAGAAGATCAATAAATTAAGAACCAAGATTAGCAAACTTATAGATGATAAAGATCGTATCTCTGATCAAGGTGTTAAGGCTTTGGCGAAATTCCAAGAGACCCTTCTTGAGGTTCAACTTGAACGAGATGAAGCCAATCGTCAAAATGTTGTGCTTAGCGAGAGAGAAAACCAAGTTCGTTCTCGTTTTCTCATAAATAATGATGATGAGTTCGCTTGGGCTGCGAAAATCTTAGATGATGCCAGAAAATTTAGGCGTAAATATTAGTCTCCAAGCTGAGCATACAACCTTGATTAGAGATATGATTTCTGACAGAGAAGGTCACCAACTGTTCTTTTTTACTAGTCTTTTGTCTCTTTTGAGTTCTCACTAAATTATTAATTGATTGTCTTTTGTTCGCAGGTTCTGAGAGTAGATATCGCCACAGAATTGAAGAACTTGAAGCTGAGAAAGGGGAACTCGCAAAGAGTCTTTCTTCTCGCAACGATAAATATTCTAGATTGAAGAATCAATTCAAGATCACTGTTGCGAACTTTAAGAATGACGCTCTGCATTTTCGCAATCAAACTATTCAAATGGTTTGCAATGACCATAGTATTCCTCACTCTGATTATCCTTGTCTCTCAGAGGAGATCCCAAAGAACACCCCTAGTCTGATCATCTCTGATAGTGAAGCTGATGATGAAGAATCTGATGGTGATGAAGATTCTGATGGAGGTAAAGGTTCTGATGAGGATGAAGAAGAGATCAAATCTGATGAAATGATGAAGAATCAACTAAGAAGTAGTCTTTGTTTCTTTTTGATCTTCTGTAACACTTGTACATTTATTCCTTCTTTTCGTATACTTGCGAATTCTCTTGGTTCCCCATATTCCTTAATATATAAGTTTCTTTTATTTTGACCTGCATTCATTAAAACAATTCTTCCTTGCAATATAGTTAATCAATATAATCATCAATTTTTAACTTTCTGCGTAAATTTATCATGTGGAGACAAATAACATTTTTTGATTTCATTCATTCCCATACTTGCCTCTGTTATTTGTATTCAAATGAGAGATTTTGCAGATTTCTCTTATTTTGCCTCAGCTTCGCAGTTGTTTTTGTATAATTTCGCAATCATATGCGAAGTGAATTTTGATTCTTTTCAAAATTTCATTCTTGTGTGGTCTTATTTTGCCTTCCTAGTTAAAGGTCTTATTATGCCACCTCTTGTCATTGCGACAAAATCGCAGGACGTCCTTGCATTTTCATGCAAAAACCCATTGATCTTGTCTTAACTTTTTCTTTTGTATTATTGCCTCTTCAGGATTGTTGCGACAATATGACAGGCCTAAATATTCTTGCGAAAATAAAGTCCCATGACATTGTCGTCTTGCGACGAAATCGCAGGACGTCTTCGCACTTTCATGCGAAAACCCATTGATCTCGTCTTATCTTTCTCTTTAGTATTATTGCCTCTTCAGGATTGTCGCACAAATATGACAAGCCTTAATACCCTTGCGAGTAAAAAGCCTCATGACATTTGCGTCTTAAGACACTTATCAGCTCCCTAATGGAGGGTGCCGCCCTTATCTCCCCCTGGTTGCCCCTTCAAGGAGGCGTACCTCTACCATACAAGGTTGGCTCCTCCCATCCGGTCTTAACAACAACCAGTTGTTTTCGCAGCCTCTTATCCCTTTTACCTATAGGGTTTATGGTTACGAGACTGCACCCTAAGTGGGGTTTTCTTCGGGCCGAGTGCAGTATAAGCCAAGACTTGTCAAGAATGGCAAGGTACGCTCCAGACGCCCCTGGCACTCTTGACTCAACCGTGTACCTCGGCGCCTTGGTCAGATTCTGCACTCCTTGGGAGAGTCCTTATTACCTTAGTCGCCCAACCTAAGTCATATGCTTAAGCTGAGAATCCAAGGTGCCTCTCCCGGATGGGCTTTATTGACCCCAAATCTCCATGACTCAGGTTCCGGGGCGGTGTAGCCTTTCCCTGAGCCATGCAACAGGTACCCCTTATATGACGTACTTTAGGTCTTACATTTGCCTCTTGCGAAATTTTATTCACGAACTAGGGTGTACGCCATAAAGGTTCGCCCCTTTCTCTTTTTTTTTCTTTTATTTTTTTTTTTTTATTTTTTGTTTCTTTTGTTTTTTTTTTTTTTTTTTTTTTTTTTTTTTTTTTTTTTTTTTTTTCTCTTTTGTCATTATTCTCTGATTGTCTTTTGTAGAATTTATTATCTCTGCGAAGTTCTCGTATATCATCATATTGTATTTGCATTTCGCAATCTCAATTGTCATTCAATAAAATGTATTTTTGAGAATTTTATTTGTTGCGAGAGTGTCGCAACAAATCAATCATTCATACACTTCTTATTTTTATTACTTTCGCCATTCTTTGCCTCTTTGTTATTCTCTGCTATTGCTTCATTGATAGTAAACTGTTCACAATTTCTTACTATGAACTAGCATCAACCTCATAATATTTCTTATTCTTTTTGTTCGATGGCATCCACCATCAACCTCTCACTTCTTTGTGTCTCTCTGATTTTGTCTCGCCAACTTTGCTTCTTAGTTGCTCTTCCTTCGCAGGATCCTACCTCAGTTTCGTAACATTTCTTTCCTTCAACCCAATATCCCTTTATGATTCCTACACCACTGGGGTGAGGGAACTTGATGCACTGGTGGAAAGTTGAAGCTACACCTAGAATCCCATGTATCCAAGGCCGTCCAATCAATGCATTGTAGGGTGATTCTATGTCAACGACACAGAACAGGATTTCAGAAGATATCCCCTTCAATGGGATTCGCATAATAACTTCCCCTTTAGGCTTGTTGGCAGTACCATTAAAACCATATTTCTTATATGTTGATGGTATAAGATCATCATCTTTCCCTCCCATGGTTTTATAAGTATGATATAATAAGATATTCATAGAGCTTCCAATATCGATCAGAATTCTATTAATTGCCCATGAATCTTCAACTTCATCATCTTCTTTAGGTTTTGGATTAATTTCTAATTTTATCACTAATGGATTGTCATGTACTTCTCCACCTTCAGGGACTTCTTCTGCGGTAAAAGAAATAGTCTGTTTCTGTCATTCCTCTAGCGGCAAGATTTTCGCAATATTCATAATTTCTCTTCCATCATTGTCTCTTGCGAACACTCTACTCAAAACATTGTCATGAAAATCTTCAATTGTATTGTATGAATATACGATAGAGTGACAGAATAGATTCTTTGCTTTTGCACCAACTTCTACGAAGAATGTTTCCTTTTCTTTTACCGTGTTTACTCTGTGATGCTCTAGTGGTGGTGGCGGCAATGGTTGAGATTGTGGATGCCCTACCAGAAAGTGGTTTAGCTTTCCTTGATCTATCATTCTCAGAATAATTCTCTTTATATTTCTGCAATCATTTGTAGTATGTCCATGGAAATGATGATAAGAACAGAACTCATGACTTCTGTTGCTTGGAGGTGGTTCAGTTCCCATGTTCCATGGTGTTGGTATATTCTCCATCAAAATTATAGCTTCCCATATTTTCTCCACGCTTGCATTTAGAGTGGCATCTTGATCTCCTCCCACACTATCTTGTGGCTTCCTGTCCTCTATGATAGTTTTGCCTCTGACCTCCATAAGTTTCTTGCGGCTGATCAAGTCTTTGAATCTTGTTATTTCCACCACGATTGTAGAAATTTCTTTCTCTTTCATACTCCTCTTGATCTCGGCTTCCCATAGCCACCAGTTTCTGTTGATTGTTGCCCGTCACCTTTTCTTGTTGTCCTTGCGAAGTGCTCGCCACTGTGTTTATTAGTTTGGGTAATAAGCTTGCATTCGCTGCTTGTGAACTGGTATTCGCAACTGGGTATGATTCCATCTCATTTTGCCTTTCCTCTAGAGCAATATACTCTTCCTGAAGTTCTCGCAGTTCGGTCATTGTGATTGTGTTCTTGACTCTGAAAATTTGGACATACAATAGATTGGTTGCGAACATAGCATTGATAAATGACAAGATAAGATATCTCTCATCCACACGGCCAGCCATCTCACTACACATAGTCCTCCACCTTTTGGTTAGATGCTTCAAACTTTCGCCAATCCTTTGTTTTAATCCAAACACATCTTCAATACCAGGTCGCGAAGAATTGTTACTTATATATGCCCCCAAGAATGTGGTCTGCAAATGATTGAAAGATGTTATTGTATTTTTTGGTAGACCTTCGAACCATTTTAACGCCTCTCCTGTTAGACTGGATGCAAAATACTTGCACAATACGGCATCATGATTTTCCCACTGTAACATGCATCTCACATAGGCTTTGATGTGTTGAATTGCACAAGTTGTTCCATCAAAGATGTTGGTTAACGCAGGCAAATTGCATTTCGGGGTATTCCTCCTAGTTGTACTTCTCTTGTAAATGGAGTTTTCGCAGCTTCTTCTATAGCTTCGTCTAATTGTCTTCTGCCTATTTCCCCTATTATTTAGCATTCCTCTCATTTCTTCCAATTCTTTTAAGATTTGTTCATTTACGCCTAAATTTTGATCCATTGGTCTTTTTAATTTCGCCTCCCTTCTCTGCGTTCATGTCTTTCTTCTCTCGCGAAATTTTGCATTTCTTCTTCATCATCCTCATCTCGTCTTCTCTGCGATTCTCTTCCTCATCTCTATCGAATTCGCATATGATGATGTCTCTCATTTTCCCCTCCATGATTTTGTTCATTTCTTATCAATTCCATTCGTTGTCTTTCAGCCCTCCTCTGTACTCTATCATACTCTTCATTGAGATTACCGTTATTCCGGTTTTGTGTACGCCTTCTTTCTCGATTGTCGTGATTATTCCGGCGAATCGCCTCCTGCAGCTCTTGTTCTTCCATTTCCGCTCTCAATCTTTCACGTTCGCGAGTTAAACGTGCTTGTTCAGCATAGTGTCTTTCAATTTCTTCTTCAATCGTTTGTTGATTTCTTTGAGTTCTCTCTCATGTAAAATTCTTTCCTTCCTCTCGATTCCCTTCGCCCTTGATTATTTCGTCCCTGATGTTGTTCCATTCTCTTGATTTCATATTTGCCTATCATCAAAAGTTTCATTTTGTGGAACGTAACGATCATCAGTCCTTTCTCTATCTTCGCGATGTTCTTCATTAGGATTTGGTATTTCTTCTCGAATATTATTTCCAGCATTAACTGTAGGTGAGTTTCGCCTCATCTCTCTTCTAGTCGATCTTGAATATGATCTTGTAGTACTTCTCGATCTTCTACTCTGTAGTCTTATATTTTCCATCCTCAATTCGTGATTTTGCCTTGTTAGATTTGCACGTTCTTCTGCCTCAGCTCTTCTTTCTTCATGTATTCTTCGTCTCAACGTTTCTAACGCTCCAATTTCCTCATCTCCATGAATTATTCCTTCATCTGCTTCTTGATTTCTCTCTACCTGTCTATGGTTCCTGGTTTGCTGCTCTTCTTCTACTTCTTCTGCTGAATTTGATCGCCAAGTGTGTACACTCACTCTATCATAATCTATTGTTCCATTTTGTACCGGTGTTTGCCGAACTGGCGGTTGAACTTGATTTTCTCCATTATTTCTCCTTCTAGTAGATTCTTCCATTTCACTTCTCTCCCTTCCAGCAAGTCTTTTACTTCTTCTTCTAGCAGTTGTCGGTTGTTCCGATACATTTCTCCTTCTAGCCATTCTTTCAATACTAACAAATTGTGAGAGATTATGTAAGTTTTTTCACCAATTACTTTCAATTCTAATAAATCACAATATTAATTTTCAACTTTTTTCCAGAACAATCTTCAATCTTCAGTCTCTGTTTCTAGCGCCATTATGTAGTTGCAGGAAATCCTATAATACACTCCTCACAAGATTTCATTAACATTCAACTCATTTTTGGATTAACAATCTTAATTTTATTGATGAATCTTTGAACAATCTTACAAGAAAAGATAAAGGGATTAAGAACAACAACCACTCTTGATTTTCTCTCTCCTGTTTGTTTTTTATTCCTCCCTCTAAAAAGATCTCTCTCCTTTTCCTTTACAACTGAATGACTATTTATAGGGAATTAAATAGTGGATGACAGCTAATCTGTCCTTTATTTTCGGATATGGCTTGCGACATTCTCGCAACCCTACAAATATTAATCTCGCACACTTCCTAATTTTCGCAAGTCCATCATATTTTTCTCATGATTTAGCTGATGCCGTTTATTATGTCGTTTCTGAACTTGCTTTGCGACATTGTTGTGTTATGTTGTTAATAATTTCGCTGAAGTGTTGCAACTGCGAGATTCTGATTCTACACCAACATTTGAATGAGGTTTTTGTACCACAAGTTTGGTCACTTTGGTTTTTATGACTAGTTCTATAAAAAAAAAAAAAAAGAAAGCCTAAAAATATAGCGTACATTAAGTGTGATACGGCCCCCCTGCATCTCCGCAAAATGAAAATAAAAATACTGCTGGAAAAAGGCGGGAAATGTGTTAAATATTGGCGCCATTAGTTCGCAAACTATAAGAAGCCCATAAATCCATTTCATTTAAAGCCAAAAAAATAAATAAAATAAACAGAAGCGTTTGCGGTACAGATCCTTAGAGTGCTTATATTTATTATTACCTTTATTTTTTAATCTGTGTGAAAATCCCTAATTTCTTCCTTGCAAAACCCTAATTTTAGTTTCCACAGAGAGTCCACTGATCAAAAAGCAATGGATCTCCAAGGATTATCCTCAATTTGCGCTGGTCTTGGAGCTATTGAGGAGGACGATGATGGCAATTGGATTGGTTATACGAAGAATGAATTTTGTTTAGGTATCATGTTGTGTCTCTTAGGGGTTCAACTTCCCCCCCTTCCCCTTTCGGTTATTAGTCATCTCTTGTTATCCTTTTTGTGCAGATAATTTGAAAGATTTGCAGAGATTTCTGAGACGTGATGACACAGAGAGCCGAGATGTATTCAATCAGGTTTGCAAATGGAACATAGTATCCAAGGACTTGGTACCAAATATCGAACTCTGTCAAGACAATCGCGATTTGGTGATAAGTGCAGGTATTTACTCTTTCATTAAATTATCTATGTTTCTTTTCTTTTCTTTGATTCTATTATCATAACCATGTATTTGGGATGTGCAGTGAAGGTTTTGGTATTTCTTACAATGCCCATCGAGCCAGGATCAAATAATATCTCCCAACAGATAGAGTTTTTGTGGCGCTTAAAGGAATCCATAGCACGCAATGACACAGTTGCTGTCATTGTCTCTCTTCTGGAAAGCCCACTAGAAAATTTAGAACGGTGAGCAATATAACTACACTTTCTCCCTCAAAACCCTGACTGAACAGCCTCTTTAGTATTTGGGGAAATCATTTATCAATTTTTAGAATTATAATGCCCTTGTACATAGTGTGTGGTGTATAATTTTCCACCATGACCATATTGATGGAAACTAGCAAAGAATCCAATGCTTCATTCCTTCGTACTTTTGGATCCGTTCTTGCAAAATTGATGTTTTATTCTTGAATTATTGCAAGTGACCTGGTTGCATCTCTATCAGCAATTCTGGGTCCATCACTTATTGGTCCTAGAATTTGAAATAATAACAGTAACTATTATCGATCAAAACAACAACAAATTACATTAATTATTCATTACTTGTTTGGTGTTTGATTGTTATTATCTTTTTGGCATATGAAGATGAGCGATAAAGTAGTTTAAGAAATCCTGAACATTATTTTAGAACGTGGGGTGTAAGTTTCTTATATTGGTCCTACCTTGTATGCTTCATTATAAGAAAACTTCAGACTGGTCATCTTATGTTTGAGCCAACAATTATTCTGTAATTCAAATTTCTTCCTCAACGTTATTACACATGCTTGTCATCATTCAAGTTTGTTGGTATTTTCAATTTGGTATTGGATTTTCCGTGAGGCTTTAATGCTGTTTCTGTTGGTTCCTGTCACGTCCATTTATGCAGAGAGGCATTCACTGAGGATGATCTGAAACTAGTTGAGTTGGTGCTTACTTTGTTCCGGAATATTCTAGCTATACAGGATATCTCATTACAGCAGAAAGCATCGGGATATGCTACTCAATGCTTGTTCTTAAGAGACCGGTTTATTGAACTCCTGTTTCATGAACATGTGACAGATCTGATCTTAGTCCTCACCCAGCATGTGGGTGGTTCTTGTAGCTATCTTCGTCAAGAAAACTTTCTTTTATTAGAGATATTCCATTACATGTTTATGGGCCAAGAGCCGGAGTTGATTGCTAAACCATCAAAAAGAGGCTCTGAGGTTAGTCTTATCTTTTAAACTTCTAACTTTTATTTAACAAAATCCTAGGGGTGTATTTACTAATCTTACTGCCAAAACCTGAATAGTGAGCCAACATATAGCTCTTTAGTCCATAGTTATATTATGTAGCGCTCAGTTTTATTGACCTCGAGTGTACTCAATAACCAGAGGTAGATACTTTCTGCAAAAACGTATTATCCTGAATCCTGAATACGGAGTTTGTGTTTTACGAGTAGCTATTAGGATGCATATAATTTACAACCCTGCATGGACATACCTAGTTATTGGGTGATCACTAAATTTTATGCTGTTACAGCATCTTTGATGAAGCTTGTTATTTTTGTATCATATAAACTTCATTTGGCTTAATTTACATTTGTTATGCATGTTTCATATACCCGTTATTGGTTCATGTTTCTAATAATTGTTATTGTGTCTGCTGAGGTGTATCCACTTTTTAGTTTATTCTTTTCATTCTTTGGAAGCCTGTGTAAGCAAGATATTTCACCATGGTGATACTCTTTACTACACAGATATTTATCTCACTACTCCAGCATTCCATTTCATGTTATGATATTTCTTTATATGACCAATTGTATACTCTTAGAAGTTCTTGCAATCGTTGCTCAGTAAGTTCTTTTAGTGTGGGGTTAAGGGGTGCCTGCTAAGAATTGTACTATTCAACTTTGGAAAACAAAGAAATGAGGGATTTTTATTTATGATGTGACATTTTTACTCATTACATATATTTACTGAGGTCTCACTGTCTAGGTGGATGAGGATGTTGAAGCATCACTTAACTCACTGCAGTCAATTATGGAGGAAGAAAGACACAAAAGAAGGCTAAGTAGGTCCAAGAATTTGGATCGTCATTCCCAATTCAGCGGAACATTTACTTCCCTTTCCATGGTACGGGTTTGCCTCTAGTCTGGATGTAATGATGAGTTACATAAAAAATTAACCTGTTAACCAAATTCTTTGAAACAGGATGGGTCTAAAACGTTATGCAAAGGAAATCCAAAAACTACCTCTCGCAATCTCAAACCACATAAGGCTCAAAGAGGTCCGGTTAAAAGAATTGCATGGGACAATGGAAAGTTATCCTCGTCAAAAGAGATCATCTTGGAGTTGTTCCACAGTTTTATAAATCAGTTCTTATCAGCGGGTTACAATGGTACGTCATTCTGTTGGGCACAGACATGATGTAGTTCACGTTTTGAATTATTCTTACATCATCTTATCATTGTACACAAACCTTTTCAGTTTTGATGCAGTCAATCAGAGAGGACATTGGGAAAGACGAGGAAGGCCATTCCATTCAGAGTAATGATGTGATTGTTTTCTTCCAAGTTACCCAATTTGTCACAGCCTTTCAACATCAAACTTTCTTAGTTTCAAAGGTGAGAAGTGATTTTATTCAAAATCTGTCTCCACAATTATGAGTCTTCTTGCACCGAAGTAGTTAGTGAATTTATCAATATGCTTGAGGTTTCTACTGAAGCACCTGAACTAGTGGGTTCTGGATCTCACCCCAGGATGATATAAACAAAATGGTAAACGCTTAGTTGTTTCCAAACATAAGTTCCTGTTGTAGAAAATTAAGTGAATAGTTTGTGTTGGTATTTCTTTAACATTATTTACGTGTATAGTAGTATTTCTACCAACTTTTCAGAAGTCTCAATTGTTGAACCCTGTTTCATATTTTAAGATTACTGTTTATAATTTTCTAAGTTTCATGATATTACATATTAAAAAGAACCGCGCATTGCAAAGTTCATTTACTACTATTGACTGCAGTATTTTTTGTGATACTAAAGCAAAAAATGGAGCGCGACACTTCTGAAGCTGAAACCAGTAAATTTAATGATACCACATCATTCCAGGGTGATATTTGTGGACCAATTGCAGCTACACTGAATGAAACCATGTTCTCATTAGTCATACGTAAATGGCGTATTGCTTTTGAGGTCTTGAAGGAAACAAAAAAAGGTAAAAAAACAGATGAAAATATATGCAAAGAGGAAGGCTTGATGGAAACATATGAGTACAAATTTTTGTCTGTAGCGGGGTCTCTCACGAAAACAATGGTAAGTGACTCAAATCCTTATCATCGGTGTACTTGCATCAGTTCGAGTTTTTAAAGTGAAAAATAAGAATAGGATTAGCTGATAGCTATGTCAACTATGAATATAAATTCATGGATTGATTTGAATGTGTGGTTAGTAACTTCACATGAGAGTATCTTTCAGCATGAAAAGAGAAAGGTCCTAGTCAAAGTTTAGTATACACACATCTCAGCAGATCACTAAAGTGTGTTAAAAATCGTGTAATATACACCATTATGGATCCAAGAGTTAGTATTCCACACCATTATTGTATTTTGACGATGTTAGATGTACCGACATGCTATACTTGCAGCATGAACTATTTTATCTGAAGTCACGATGGGGAAACTTCTACTGCTTAGTGATCCTCTTCTCAATCTGGCTTACTTTTGTTTCATGTAGATTCGCATGTTAGATTTGGTACTCAAGCTATTCCCTGAAGATTCTAAGGAGCCTCAAACCGCTCGCATCCTTCTCTATAAGATATTCTATGATCAAACAGACCAAGGGATGACACACTTCCTTATCAATTTAATTAGAAACTTCAACAATCGTAAACAACCAAAAAGGTACTTGCACAACATCTTCCAATGCATTGTTTCACTTGTTTTTAATTCTTTCCTGAGTTTTGAGCCTCATTGATCTGGACTGGGAGGTATATGCAGGGAAAAAGACAATTATCATCATGATGCTGTGTGCCTATATTTGTCTACTGCTGTTAATTCCTATCACCGATTTTTTACTACCCTACCTATAGAGTCTTTTGATATCCTATGGGACATGAACGAACAGTTAAGGCAGACATGTGTGAGAAATTTTCAATCCTGAAACCTGATTTTCTTTGTACTGCATAAGACAGGAAACTATTGGTGCCTTATAAATATATTATCAGTCCCTAATTAAAGCACGGATTTTGTCCCATTTTACCTTTTACTAACTAAACAGAGTAGATTTGGTAGAAATGATACATGCCGATGTGCCTATTAAAGTATGGATTTTGTCCCAATTTACAGCGACCTTGCAGATTTGGTAGAAATGATACATGTTGTTGTGCGGCTTATGGAAAATCTTCAAGCTCGAGGAACATTAAGAGTATGTTCTCATTCCTGTTTGTTTGCTCAATTTGTACAGTTCTTAGAGTGTTCAGCTTGGGTTACTGCTTAAAATGGAAATCATGTCTTTGAATTAGAGGAGAACCAAGTGGTCTGATGGTTGTCAAGCTTCCTCTCACAGGGGAGGTTGGGGATCGAACCCCTGTAATAGCATAAATCCTAGGATAATGTACCTAGGTGTAGTTCTAGGTGCCACTGTTAAGTTAGAGACCACCATATGGTTTGTTGGAGGCACATGCAAGCTTTAGCACATACGATGGCCTACATATGGATGATAAATTCCTTCTTCTTTAGGGCTGTCTATGCCCCCTAATGGCACCGTTATGAATCCTTCTTTCTAAAAGGGGTGCTATTGGGCTCTGGGAATAATATTTAGGTGGAACTGGGTATGGTTCATTCCAGCCTTTGCACCTAAATGATTTAGCTGTATCACATGTAAAATGACTAAAACTTGCTTTGATGTGTGATACACTTGGTTTAGTTGTACCACCAGGCACTTGACCGACCCATGAGGTTTAGAAACTCATTCTAATGTTTATTGTCTTATGGCAACGTCACACTTATTTTGGTACCTGTGTAAAATTTATAAACATGTAAAATTAAGTCAAGAATATCTAAACATGTAAAATTAAGCTGGTTTATGTGTCTTCCTTGATATTCCCAGAGGGAACCACACAATTTAGCATCATAATTTTATTTTGTAAATATAATTATCTGGTTTTTGTGAGTTCACTGGTGTAAGACCTTGTGATCATTTCATAATGATTTCTACAGATTCTTTTTTTGTCTCTGTTTCAATTTGGTGTTCTTGGTAGGTGATCGACTATCTCACTCTTGCATAATCTTATTGTTAAGGTTGCTAAAAAATCTAGGTGAGGAAAAAAGAAGAAACTACAGACAGACAAAAAGGCTGTTGTAGATGATTCGGGAGATGTTGGAGTTAATAAAGAAGGGGATGTTGGGTTGTCTACTGCGAAACCATCAGTAGATGCAGATGGACTACCGGAGGATGGTTTAGCAAATCCAAGTTCTGATGGAAAAGAAGAAAGCACCTTGATCCCCGATATGACTGTGGGGCATGAAGGCCCCCTGCTGGACACAGGTACTATTGTTGAGGATTCAACTCCGAAGGAAAATATTCATCATGGTTCTGAGCCCGACGATCTCGAATGTGAAACGGGTGAATCTTCTGAAGATGATCCTGTAGCTGCAACAGATGAAATTTATTTTAGCGTATCTACTTTGGTATCTATGTTTGCAAACAACTCTGTCATCCAAAACCTATGTTGGCTGCTGAAGTTTTACAAAAGCAATTCCGCTGGTACAAATCATTACATAATACGCTTGTTGCGGCGGATTTGTGAGGATCTAGAGCTTTCACCCATGCTATATCAGGTGATAATATGGAAAATGCATCTACTGGAATTATCCAACATATTTTGAACTCAATAGCTCATGTGTACATCTGCTGGTCTAACTTTGCAGCTTTCCCTCCTTACAACATTCTACAATATCCTGGCTGAGCAGAAGGCTTCACCACAGAAGGAATATACAAATATTGTTTCTTTCCTCACTGATCTAATCAGAAAAATGTTAAGGAAAATGAAGAGCCAGCCCCTTCTTTTTGTGGAAATACTCTTTTGGAAGACACGAAAAGAATGTCACTACATGAGCTCTGAGATATTATTAAACGAGATTGGCAATTTAACGAAAGAATGCAGAAAATTGGGAACTGTTTCTTCTGGTAATGAAGGTGAATTTGGTTCATCACTAGGACATGATGGAATGGGTAGAAGAAGCATAGCGGATGCACTTGGTGATGATGAATTTGATGTTGTAATACCACAAGAAGGCAGTCATCGCATGTAAGATTTGTCTGTAGATATCAAGCTCTCTTCATCCTCATCATATGTCATTTGGTCATGGTGTTTTCATAATATCGACTGAAACCCTCAAAGCTCTTCCATAAGGATAAATTGTTGGTTTCTCTAGCCTCTTTTCCAATTAAATGGGAACGAGCTTTACTGCTCAACACTGCTGGGTCGACTATGTGGAATAATTTGAGTCCTAAAATTTGTTCATATTTACACTTGACATGTTTACCTTGTATTTTTAGGAATAAATCTGATGACCAGAGCAAAAGCAATACATCCAGATCAGACAGTGATATTGAAGGAATGGAGCAACCAAACTTCAGTGATACTCAAGAGTATGCACCAATCAGATACTTTGTTTGATTTTTTTGTGTCTGGCTAGTACCAGAGATTCCTGATTGATTGTGTGTGGCTGTTGCAGTGAAGGGCTTTCTTTTGAGCACAAATCTCTTAGAGTTCCTAAGCGAAGGAGAAAACTTATTTTTGATTCAGATATGGAGACTAACATCATGAGTTTGTACGAGAAGTAAGTATTTGGATTTAATTTGCTTACAACAACCTCTGAAGAAAATAATATTAATTTGGGTAGTGGGACGAGTTTTCATAATAGCAAACTAATTTGGTGTTTTTTTTTTCTTTTTTGTAACCCGGTGTATAGTGATTTTACAAGTTTGTTGTGGCTAGCATAGGGTCGAATTCGGCTATTGATGATTATATGATCTAATTTGCTGTTGCTGATTTCTTGTTTTCGACAAAATGTGACTTCTAGATATAAAGAGGATCGGCACTGTGCTTGTCTTATTGAGAAATCCCTTGATCCCGATGGAAATGTTTCTCCAGCTCAAGTTTCGAATAAGCTTAAACAGCTAGGACTTAAGGTTGAAAAGAAAAGAATGCTTTCTGCTGATGATGGTAAAATGATGTCTGAAAAGGAAAATACCTTGGCCGATTTGGAGGAAAGTTCTCTTTTGGAAAGATCTACGTGAGTAATGAATTACATCTCGACCATTTTCTGGATCATGTTGTTCCATTGCTTGTGTGATGTCAAATAGATTGCTAGTCTATTACTCTTACCAATTGAAGCGTGTGATTTATGAAAAACTATTCTACATGTTGTTTCTTGTGAAGAGTAATAAGCATGAGTTACACATTTGCTTCCGCTTTAGGTTACTGATAAGTTTTTGCTATTTCCATTCAGTCATTCTAGGAAAAGCGTACGTGCTTTCAGCCAAGACCAGGAGAAGATGCTTATAGATTTATATGAGCAGTGAGTACTGAGTTGTTACTTAATATAGGATACTTCTGAGGCATTTCATTGACAGATTTGAACTGATCCTTCCCTTTTCACATTTACTATTTAATCATTTGGTTTTGTTTTTGCCATACAGGTTTAAAAATGATAAGAAGTGCAGCCACATGATTGCAACTACATTGGATACTAATAACACATTTTCAGCAGCCCAAGTTACTCGAAAACTCAAGCAACTTGGCTTGATAAAGAAGAGACCAGTTGAATCAAAGACACTTTTAAGAGATGAAGCTGATAATGATAATTCGACTGTAGATGAACAAGTGGAATCTGATGATGAAACGTTGCTGGCACTGAAGAGAAGGTATTGTGCTTGTTCTAAGAATTACTGTATAACAAGATTGTCTTAGTACTATAGCTAAATTTTTCATGGGCTCTTTGTAGTGTTTCAAATACGCATGCTAATACATATCTGGTCTTGATACTTGAGCTGTATCAGTGTAAAGTGTACCTGGAATAACTATAAATTACGAATTGCAATTAGTAAATGAATCTAAATGAAGAGAAGTTTCAATAATAAACTATTTCTTTTCATCCCTCAGTTTTTTAAACTTTCATACTATTATTACTACGAAACTTGTATATTTCAGTTTGATGATTTTGTATCTCATTTGTTCCCATCTTTTGTGCTAATGTTTATAAACTGAGTCAGCTTCCCTGATTTTAGTTTATGATACAACCTATGTATCCCCATTTGGAATTGTTCAGTTCTAGCTTTTGTGCTATTGATGCTGTTGGATATCTGCATAAATTCTTTTTGAACTCCTTACTCTTTCTGTTGTTATAATTTCCTTGCTTTTCAAACTTTTTAGGAGAAAAAAGAGAGAGATGGGCACGACATTTAATGATAGGGAAACTGCCACAGGTTTCGCTAACAGGAAGATTGAAATGACAGCATCAGAAGATGATGGTGATGAGGAAGTCTTAAGCTCTATTTTTCAGTAGGCTCTCTCTCTCTCTCCCACTCCCTCTCTCGTTTTTTTTTTCTTTTCTATTTTACTTATTTTGTGTGATTTAGGAGAAGTGCTAGGAGACTTTCATCGAAGTAACAGGATGAGATGCACACAACCAGCTCAATTGATGATACAATTAATGAAGACCATGGAGATAACACTGAAAGGTTTGTCGTCCTTACATCTCCATCAGTGTTTGTTTTCTTGCAATACTAGTGAATTCTTTATATACCGTCTCTGTTTATCAGAATAATCATCCATAATCCACTTTGAAGATTAAAATACTGTTAGAGCGTCTGCTTTTTAGAAAAACTGACACCTGTCAATTGGTTCTGAATCGAGTCCATGGTTCATTCTATAGTACTTCCATCATAAATGCGAGTGCGTCGTATTGAATAGTGAAGAATTTCAAAGCTCTAGCTATGACAGCAAATCGAGAAAAAGAGAGAAAAAAAAGAGGGTAAAGAAACGTAGATGATATAAAGAAAAGAGTGAAAGATATTTAGTGAATTAAGCGACAACCTAGAAAGCATTTTTTTCTACTCGCTGATGGTGGATCTACACCAACTATAAGTTTGTGCCTTGTTGTGCCTGTATAACTTTTATAGTTCTCAATGATAGCAAAATACATTCTGTTTTTGAAACTACACCAACTATAAGTTTGTGCGATGTTGTGCCTGTAAAACTTTATAGTTCTCAATGATGGGGAAAATACATTCTTTTTTTGCTCACTTGTAACAGATATAGTTTATGGTAACTGAGCTTAGCATGAATAGTTTTAGACTTTAGATATCGACTCGTATTAATTTTGTTAATCAAATTGTTCACTTTTCGTTTTTTTAGCACAACTGAATTGTTTCTTTATAACTTGTATTTCAGAGAACAGAACCATAACAACACGTCAAGCTTATTGCACAAAGATGTAAAGAAGGGGTTTGCTGCCATGGGTGTCGACGAAAACACTGACCAAGCCAAAAGCCCGACAGGTGATGATCTCTTGAACAATGTCGATCATCTACATCACCAATTGCATGACGAGTTAGCTGACTCAGATGATGATGTTGGACCAGCTGTCAAAGAGTAACGTCAAAAGAAGGAAGATGGTAATTGATAATGATGATGAGTAAATATTTGGTAGCACTGGTTTAGAATTATGATTAAATAGATACATCCACTTTATTTTCTTTTATGGGTTGGCAAGACACTTCAAATTGTGATTGCACTTTGAAACAGTGTTGCTGATCTATGCACTTGGTGTTAGATGGATATAATAGTTGTACAGTATGTTGTATTTAAAATAGTTACCAAGATTTTCCCTGCAGAATCCGTCTCAACAAAATCATATTGCCTTATTTTATGACTTGGTACGTTTTACACTAAATGAAAAAGTAAACATTTTTGCCCCATGCATTACTGGGTGGAGATTGGAATGTGATTCCTATGTTTATCAGAGATTTGGAGATGTTATTAGTTCCTTGCCTTGCTAAAGTCGGATGGGAAAATTGTAGGCTTGCACTTTCAAATGAGAGCTAAATCTTTAGCGTGGTAATCTGGGGCTTTCAGTCTCCTAAACTATACATAGATTTCACCTAGATTTATTTTATTTTATTTTTTAAAAAGAGAGAACTTAGCCAGGAAAAACACCCTGACAAGCATAAAGTCTTACAAAGTCATCATTATCAGGGAGGAACTCCCTTAACTCAATGTTTTGAGGGTTAGAGTTATAGTTTGAGGCTATCTCCTGAATTTTTTGGCAACCACATCTGCCTTAGGGAATTTATTCAAGCTTGCGAAAATAGGAAATGTAATCTACATAGGTATCTAATAGCTTGTTGTTGGACTGATACTGGTTGTTGCTCCACTTCTTCTTCTTCAAATCCTTCATCAGCTTCTTGTCTTCCACTTGGATACTGCAGATTCTTTCTTTGTGCAGTTGTTTTCACTTTATTGCTGCAATGGCACCAAGTGTGTTTCTTTCATGCTTTGTTTCTACTGTGCAAGTGAAGACTTTGCAGTCTTCGATTGTGTTTTCTTCATCTGCAAAAAGAACAATCGTCAGAGAGAGTCTGGGATGAGATTCATAGATACAATGTGTAATGGCAGACCGAGTCTTCAGTGGGACTCTCAACTGAATGTTTTGCAGCTGGGTTGCTGTTGGGTTTCTGTTAAGGGTATATATTAGGGATAGTGGTTCAGATTGTTTTAGAAGGTGAATGATTTGAGTGATTGTCGTCTCGGGTTTGATCTGCACTACTTGGAAACTTTTAGCACATCGAGATTTCCAAATGCACCAACAAGCCGTTGCTTCAAGGCTTCTTCTCTTCAAATTTTCCTTGTCAGTATTGCCTGTATTGACAAACCAGCTTTCAATCCTCTGTTGAAAGGTTTCATTTGCACTATTTGGACCCCTACAACCTAAGCCAAACCACACAGCCATATTGAAGGAGCAGTGGAGAAGCAAATGTGAGAGAGTATCGTCATGAGTATCACAGAAGCAATACAAAGGGGAGATGTTTGCTATTTAACTGGTAGGATATCACTATAGTATTCTAGGGAGAACCTCCATTTTCCAAATCTTTCTCCATATGGGGTTAGCTTGTGGCACCTGAAGGTTCGACTGATCCATCACTGTCAGACACCTATACACAGATTTGACTGTTAGGATTCCCATTTGGGGTATAAGGTAAAATTAGCTTGTCTTGTTGGTTAGCAATGTTACTGAGGTCTATTGTATGGATGTTTTCCACTCTGCCGGGTGAAACACTTGCTGTAAGAAATTGACACTCCACTGTCTAGATTGCCTACCTAGCACTTCACTCACCTGGTTTAGGATATTATCTATGATTGGTTTGGTTTGCTCAGTTGTCAACTGGTCCCTGTTTTTAATCAATTCTAATCCAACATTAAGACACTTCCATAGCCAAGATCTATTCGACTTCAGTTTTTCCATACAGAGAGGAGAAATACCTTTGAAGTATTTTTCCTCCAACACTCTGGACCATAAATGATTTTTGTTTTGAACCATCCTCCAAGCTGTTTTTGTGATTAAAGCTTTGTTGAACTTTTTGAAACTTTTAAACCCCATTCCCCCAAATTCTTTTGAAATGCACACAGACTTCCAACCTTTTAAGACGAAGATCTCTAGTTATCCTTTCTGGAATGACCCCACTAATAGGCTCTGTTTCTTTTATCCCTCTTGTTAGTGTTTGTATTGGGTAGGTATAATAAAATAACGATTTTTTGGGACCATGGTTTTTTGGGACCATGGTTTTATTTTGGGTAAAGGCATTAGAAGTAATTCTAGGTCACCCCATATCTAATTATTTATTTAATACCTAAACTACCCTCTTAATTAATTTTAGGTTATGATTAGTGAATGATTTAGTTAAAAACAATTAGTGAGATTAAATTAAAAGATGGGTTTATTATTAGTTGAGTAGAATTATTGAGAGAGTAGAGTTAGAGAAGATGAAGGAGAAAAACATGGAAAATAATTTTTTTCTTCCAATTCACTAAGTTTGAGTATTCAAATGATGAAAACTCATCTGATTCTTCATCTCCATCCTCTCCTAGAATATTTGTTAATCTTCAAAATGATCCGGATTTGAACTGGATTTTGAACAGTTCGGTTACTTTATATGAAGAACAAGTAACCGAACTCATCTGAAGCTGTAGTTCGGTTGCTCCGTGAGATGAACAAGTAACCGAACTCATCTGAAAGTGTTCGGTTACTTGTTCCAAACACGCAGGTTACCGAACTCTCTAATAATTTCTAGGAGTTACAGCGTTATGTTCGGTTGGTCGGTTGGTTCGCAAACTGCATGCACTTTTGATCTAACCGAACTTTACGTAATATAAGAGTATATAAGTTTACAAAGTTCGGTTCTTTCGCAAACTTGAACCTAACAACTAACCAACCGAACTCTGAGTTCGGTTTCTGCGATAAAATCGTGAAGTTACCGAACTTAACAAACAAAAAAAAATGTGAAGTTCCAGCGTCTATTGGCTAAGTTCGGTTACTTTGTAGTTTTAAATTTTTTTTCGAACAAACCGAACTCTATTGGCCAAGTTCGGTTATTTTGGAACTCAACATAGTGGCCACAACAACACAGTTCGGTTAGACTGAATTTGTTTTTTTTTCGGTTCTAAGGGTGGAGTTCGGTTACTTTGTAATTTTAAATTTTTTTGCGAAACAACCGAACAGAGAGTTCGGTGACTTAGTTTTAAATCCAATAGAACCGAACTGTTCTTCGTGTTCTTCATTTTTAAGAAGTTCGGTTAGTAAACTAGGGTTTTTTGGAAAATCGACCTAACCGAACATGGATCTGTAACTCCTATTAAAACCCTATTTTGATGATTTCTATTCGATTGAAGCAATCAAAATCAAATTAAAGCGAAGGGTTTGTTGGAAAATACCTCCGGAGTGGTCCCATGGCAGAATCAGGTTGCGGCTGGCGTCTTTTATACTCGATAAAATTATTATGTAACCGAACTTAATTGTGATTGCATTGATGTTGTTACATTTCTTAAATAGACAGTGGTGGTGGTGGTGGGAGGAGGTGGTGGTGGTAATCGGTGGTTGGTGGTGGTGATAATCGGAGGTGGTGGTGGTGGTAATCAGCGGTGGTTGTTGGTGGTGGTGGTAACCGGCGGTGGTGGTGGGAGGAGGTGGTGGTTATATATATATATAGGTGGTTATTAGGTTGGTTTTAAATTAAATTAGGTTAAGAGTAGGTTAGTCATTTCAACGTTTTAGGACACCCCTTATCACTATAGGGAAGGTGGCCTAATTAAACCACGGTCCCCTCAAAAAAACCATGGTCCCTAAAAAATCATTCTAATAAAAGGGAAAATTATGCTAAGGCCCAACCCATGGATAACCCATAATATGAGGCCCTTAATTAAAAGAAGTTTAAATCTAGGCCCGAGTTATTAAAAGACATACATGCCCTTTTATATATTGTCAAGCCCCAAATTAAATAAAGTTTAAATTTAAGCCCAAAATTATTAAATCTAGGCCAAAAATTATTAAAGTACAATGTGAATGTGTAAGAGTTACACATGCATATGCCATGTGTATCCAGAAGTTACACATCCATATGCATGTGTAATTAGAAGTTACACATTAAAAAAATAGACATAAAAAAGAATGCATACAAAAAAGGCATGTATTACTTTAATACTCATTTACAATAATTTCTTAGCATGTGTAACTAGAAGTTACACATGCATCTGTCTAGTGTAATTGAGAGTTACATATGCATCTATCTAGTGTAACCGAGAGTTACACATGCATTTGACTTGTGTATTCAGCGCCAAATCCAATTCCAGCGATACCAATACCACAAATAAGCAATTAATTTTTATGAAGTTATCGGAAACCTGAAATATAACAACAAACAAACATGAACCAGTGTCAACAGAAAAATGCGAAAGAATATTGTTCAATATTTAGGAGAACAACAAAAAATAGTTCATAAGAATGCTTAATGTCGATAGAAATGAACATACATATGAACCAATGGAAACACAAAAATGCAAACAAATATTGTTCAATATTTAGGAGAAAAAAATATTGCTTAATGTCGATGGCAATGAACTAGCAGTTACACATGCATCTTGTTAGTGTAACTAGCAGTTACACAAAGAGAAATGGTCTAAAACATAAGCAACAATATACCAAATAAATTCACTAGCAACACAACATAAGCAACAAAAATGGTCTAAAACTCCAAACACTGAAACTGAAGGGAAATTGGTGGAACCTTCAAATCTCGGTGACTACAAAGATAGATGTGTATGCAATAGTTACACATGCATATGGCATGTGTATGCAATAGTTACACATGCAATATGCATGTGTAATCAGCATTTACACATCCATAAAAGTTTGTATAACTTTTATTTACACATGCATATGACTAGCTGATTGAGTGTTGGCCATTCTGAAGTTTAGCTATAATAACTTAGAAAATGAAAAATTAAAGTTTGTTTTCTTATGCTGCTCGTGTGTGCAA
Source organism: Papaver somniferum (assembly GCF_003573695.1). NCBI lineage: Eukaryota > Viridiplantae > Streptophyta > Magnoliopsida > Ranunculales > Papaveraceae > Papaver > Papaver somniferum. The sequence continues at coordinate 186,689,375 of NC_039364.1, read as the reverse complement.
AAACTATTGTCAATAGTCTCCACAACTATATATCTTGTTAAGTATAGTAGCCCACTACTTAAATATCAAACTATTTTGATGTAAAATATACCCAAGTACAAAGTAGACTCTCATACCTTATTTTCAGTCTTGTCCAAGCCTATCATATCCTGGTCAATTTGAAACTGCAGTGTTGGATCCATTCCAACTAGAGCTTCAGACACCTTCTTGTTGATATTTTTAACAGCTCCGCTAACACCTTTTCCAAGATATTTCCCATTGTCACCATCACGTAACTCAAGAGCCTCATACCTGAGATCAACATATGCATATATACAAAGATCTAAAAACAAATGTACTTTTTTTATTACAGGGAACATTTATAAAACCTACATTCCATAAGAAGTTCCGCTCGTAGCTGCATCTCTAATCATCCCTTTATTTGTGTAAAAGGTCGACTATAATGTGGACTCCAGAAGTTACGTTATGGAGGAATGTAATCAGCAGATACACATACTTAAATTCATGATCAGCAACTATCGGCGACCAAATCAGAATCATTTAAGGTCGACTAAATGCATGATCATCAACTATAATAACTACATCAAAATTCAAAAATGCAGAGTAAAATTCAAAATTTGTCATCGCTTCAAACACATTGTTATTTGAAAACACATGCGACAAAAGATATTAGAACACCATGGATTCCAACACCACAACTTCAAGTGAAAATGAACAAGCTGCTCATGTCATACCACATCCATATAAACTTGTGTACCTGACATGTGTAATTGTTTGTAAGGTATGCTAATCTTAGCATGTGTAACTAAGAATTACACATGCATATGGATTGTGTAACTATAATTTACACATGTATCTGGCTTGTGTAACTAAAATTTACACATGCATTTGGCATGTGTATTTAAGAGTTACGCATGGCAGCAGACTGCGAATGAGCCGAATGTTTCATTCTATACTGTAGGAAATACAAGAAATATATGGGTCAGATGTGTAGCTAAGAGTTATAATAATGATAACTAGTGTACTCTAATTATGATTTATGTAAGAGTTTACTATTATAATAGCATACTGTTGTTCAATTGATTAACATAATATGATGAAAAGCAACCCATACCTTGCATGCGATCTTCTCCAGCTTCTCTTTCTCAATGTCCCGAAGCATTGAATTTCAATCACATTAGTACAAGAGAGATAACAGTAAATAAGCAGACAAACCACAAACTACAGCACGACATCATGTGTAACTAAAAGTTACACAATCATTTAACTCCTGAACTTCATCACTGCAGCTCATCCTGCTGCCTTACTAGCTTGCACCTGAACTTTGTAACTGCAACCTAAGCATACATCTAATCTCACCACCAAGTCCATTCTGCAACTTCAATTATAACCATCATCTGTTTCACTGCCTGAAATTCAGTATAGTCAACAACAAACATCTCAAGCTTCTCTTCTCTGCAGCCACCAAACTGTAACAATTCTCCATGGCTTCTACTCCATCTTGCAAGTTTTCTTGGATAATATCCGTGGATTTACCAGCATGTGTAACTAGCAGTAACACATCCATATAGCTTGTGTAACTACTAGTTACACATCCATATAACCTGAACTATGTATATTTCAGCATATTATGAAGCCATACCTATAATATCTTGACTCTTAACTACCATACTGTAAAACAAGTTTCATATCCTGTAATATCTTGACTCTTAACTACCACACTGTAAGTTCAGTATACCATACTTTAAAACAAGCTCTTAGTATGAATAATTACCTTCAAAACTATAAGAGGATAAGTCACCACATAAGCTCCTAGTTTTTCTACAGCTCCAAGAAGAAAAGTCCACTGTATCACATAATAACAACATTAGGCTCTGAAGTCAAGTTGAACTATCCCAATCACAAAGATGATTTATTATCCAATTTCCATAACACAAACATATTTAGGAAGTTGTACACTTACCTTTATCTCCGTAGCAGAGTTAAAATCATTGAAATTCAATTGTTTCTCCAAATCAGAGTTGTTTTCACTTGAAAATGTGAAACCTAGCTTCAGAAACATATGCTTATCCTTCACCCTATTAAGCAAAGACTTAATAAGTTTCATTCTGAAATGAGCATTATGTATCAGTTTCTATAACAGATATTAGCTGATGACAAATAAAAAATTCGATTAAATATATAATCTAAGTCTTGAAATCGTATTTCATCTTGTTGTTTAACTTTGAAGAACTAAAAAAAATCTGGATCGAACTTAAAACAATCAATCAATAACAGATAACGCTAAACATGAGCTCAAATTAGTTCGAAAATCAAAGTAACTAAAATTTGTATCAAATAGATGGGTAAAAGAGATAACGATTCACTGATTTCGAATCTAAAAACAAAAATTCGATCGAGATAAGAGATTAAGCTATCAGATCGAACTTTGTTCAAGAACCCTAAAAAATTTCTTATAATTTTTCTTGATTTTTTTTAGTGATTTTCTCTCAAAAGTAAGATTAAGGTGAGATTATAATTAAATTACTCCGAAAATCAAACTTTCAAGAACAAATACAGATAGATATTTACTTGAATCACTTCGAAAATAAAAATATAAAATTTGTAACAACAAATGAAACTTATATGCAGGTCGATTTGATTTTGTAGATGAATCTTCAGGTTGAGCTGATCTTCTTCATCTTCCATATGATCTCTCTTTATCAGATGCGATTGATCTTCGTAACAACTGAGACTACAGAGGAATCGATGGAGAAGATGAAAAACGGTGAGATAAAACCCTAAAACTTCTTCATCTTTGTTGCAGTAGAAGATCTAAAATGAGAAGATGAAAATGAATCTCATAAGAACCCTAGAATTTTTTTTCTCTGCAACCGAGAGAGATAGAGATGAGAGAGAAAGAAAATTGGAAAAATGAAAAAATCTACTGATATTCCTCTTGTATTTATTGAAAAGGGTAGTTTTGTCAATATCAAATATATTATATAAAATTATGGGCAAGATCTGAAGAGAATTTGAAATATCGGGCCTAGCAATATCATTTTCCTAAAGTATGGAGTTGACCATGAAAGATCCATTTTATGGGGCTTCTATATATTGAACCCATATAGTAGGGGGGTTCTAGTATTTTTCACATAATAAAACAAGCCATACGTTAGGTTGCTAGTGAGTCCGCTACATGTTTTATCATGATACCCTTGCCTGCCCCAGATAGAAGTTCTTCTGTCCATCCCACCAAACGTCACTTATGTTTATCAGCTAATGATTCAAAACACTTAACTTTAGATTTATGGGTGAAGAGTAGTATTCCTAAGTATTTATCTTTTAGCTTTATCCTTCGCACCTTTAGGATATCAATTATCTCTCTGGCTTTTCTATTAGTGACTGTTTTGCTAAAAAATATCCCTGATTTTTCATAATTTATCAACTGCCCTGAACGGCTAAACCTTTACTGAACATATCTAATATAGTCATTAGTCTCCTACAGTCTTTTTTTCTAACTCTTGTGAAGATGAGACAATCATCCGCGAAGAGGAGATGGGATATTGTAAGAGAACTCTTTGACAAACTAACCCCTTTTATCCAATTTCTTTCTTCTGCTTCAACTATCACTCTAGATAGACTTTCCATGCAAATGATGAAAAGGTAGGGGGATAAAGGATCCCCCTGACTGATTCCTTTATTAGGTTTGAAAAAGCCTGTTGGATAACCATTCACCAGGACTGTACTAGTTGTAGCGCTAGTACATTGCAAAACTAGCCCAATCCATTCGTCACAAAAACTTAGTTTTCCCATAAATCCATCTAAGAAGCTTCATTCTACTCTATCGAAAGCCTTTGGTATATCCAGTTTTAACAATAAATATCCTCTTTTAGTTCTTTTTGTTCTCATTGTATGAATAACCTCTTAGGATATCACAGTGTTGTCTGAGATTTTTCTACCAGGGACAAAAGCCGATTGACAAACAATTTATAGATTATTTTGTAGATGGTGTTACATAAAAATATAGGTCTATAGTCTGCTGGGGACTCTAGGGCATCTTTATTTGGTATAAGAGTGATGAAAGTAGCATTAAGTTCTTTCAAAAGAAGTTTTGATTCAAAAAAATTGTATAACCAATTTTGTGACATCATCTTTTAGAAGATGCCAGTTCTTTTGATGGAAACCCGCTGGGAAGCCATCTGGGCCCGGAGATTTATCCGGATGCATATCAAAAACAATTAGTTTTATCTCTAGCTCCGTTCGTATTCTCATTAGCTTTATGTTGTCCATCTCAGATATTCTCACTGGGATAAGGTTTAGAATTTCTTCCTGGATCACCGGTTTGGAGGATGTTGCCATTTGTTAAAGTGTTTAAAGAAAGTGTTCACAATATCCATTCGCTTATGGCACCATCCCCATTTTCTTGTTTTATCGCCTCTATCCTCAGGTTTATTGCTCTAAATTTAGTTGATGAATGGAAATAACCGGTATTTTTGTCTCATAGGTTCAAACTATCATTTGTGGCTTTTATTTTCCAAAAGGCCTCTTCGAAATCATACCATATTTCTAGGTCTTCGTGCAAAAGTTTTATCCTTGATCTATTCTCCGGGAGTTTCAAAATATTTTTTTGCATGTAAAAGAGTTTGATTAAGGTTTTAATAATGTTTTGGATATTCCCAAAGTGATATCCGTTCCAAATTTTAATCTTCTCTTTTACATTTTTTTAACCTAGAGACAAACTTAAAAGTTTGGGAACCATCTATCTCCAAGAGTCCCACACTTATTGTATAACTTTGAAACACGTTGGGTCCTCCATATAAATTCCAAAGAAATTAAAAGGTTTAGCTCCATCCTTCAAACAAGGGGAGGTCCTAACGAGGATAGGGATGTGATCGGATCCCATTGCATGCAGATGGTAAACCACTGCTCGAGGGAAAAGATCAAACCATTCCGAGTTTGTTAACACTCTATCAATCTTAGCTTCAATAAACTCTTTACCCGTTCTTTTGTCACCATGTAAATTTATATCCCACAAAGCCCAAGTCCATTAGTCCCGCAACATCTATAAGTCGGGATAACAAATGAGATTCAACAAAATCCAATTTCTTTCCACCCCTCTTCTCACTTTCCTGAATCACAAAACTCAGATCCCCGACTACTAGCCATGCAAATCAACCGATCCAGCAAGATTCCTAAAGTAATTCCAACTAAGATGTTTTCTAAATTTGTAAGGACAACCATAAACAGTCGCCAAGAGCCACTTAAAACTTCTAGGTCTGTTTGATATTAAAACGATGATTTGGTTATCAGTGGTATGAATAAGTTGAACGGAGACATTTGAAGACCAAGCCAAAACCATACCTCCAGTAGTACCAATTACTCTCGTCGGTTTTACAACAATCATATCCAGGTATTTAAATCTTTTGATTATGCTTTTGATGTATGATTCATTGTGTTTGGTTTCTTGAAGAAATATGATATATGGGTTTTGATTTTTGATTAGGATTTCAAGATGTTTTTTGGTATTTTTATTTAAACTTTGACAATTCCATGCTAAAATATTGAGAGACACATTTTTGAACTGATAATTCCTGTCTGAGTTGTAAACAAAGTATTGAATTACTAGATTTAGAGTTACCCGGTTCACCTCCGAGCTTTGTCCCTTCGTGCTTGAGCTAACAAGACCATTTGTTGTGTTAGAGATCACAACTTTTGCCCATTTCTCTTCCCGTGTTTTAGTGCAGCTTCTGAAAGGATGCATCTAAAGTCTCTCATTGCTAGTCTCCGCTTCTTCATCAGCAGAAGAGGGGAGTAAAAGGATTGATGGAAATTTAATGAAAGATTCGATGTTCAGGGAGTTTGAGGATGATGGAAAGTCTGAGGGAAGGGAGAGACAGAGAGATTTGCTAGAGCTAAAAAGTCATGTAAAAGGTGTTGATTTGTGGTTTGAGGAGTGGTATCTTGAGAGTTTAGAGTTGGGTCAGTGGACAAAATCCTATGATTCTTTTGATTTTTTAGCATTAGTTGATGTGGGAGCTTTAGGTTTGGATTGATTTCAAAATCCATCTTTATTATCTTTTCTTTCATCCTCAGTTACTTTTTGTCAGCCAGTTGCAACATTTCTTGAATAAGATCCTTTTCGTAGCTGGACTTCAGAATTCTAGTTGAGAGTTTTGCATCCTCTTTTCTCTTCCTCGGTATATTTTTCCTTGTCGCCTCACCAATCTTTTTTTTACAGAATTTTTTGATCTTTAAAGATCTCATAATTTGTTGGCAGCTTTCCAACTTGGTTTTTTTATGATTCTCATCTGCTTCTGACTTACTTCTTCCAATTCTCCATAACTAATAGATATCTTAGAATTTTCTTCGGTATTCTAGTGGGTTTGAAAAGCCTCAAAATGATATGATCTTTTTCCCGCAGTGCCCTCTATGAAGAGAGTTGTTTTCCCTTTTCTACCTAGACAGAACTCTACTGCTTCAATATCTTTAGGTTCTTTGCCTTTCACTTTGTCTGCTTGAGGCTTGTCAGCTGTATCTTTCTCTAAGATCTTTCTAATCTGAATTCTTTGTGTCGACTTAGTTTTCCTTTTGAATTTTTCAAAACCTGGAGGAGGTTTAACAAAAGAAGCCGGATCCATGAATTGAAAAACTGATTCAGATTGAGCTACAAAACTCACTTCCACTGGCGCACCATGCACGAAACTAAAGATGCTAGATTCTTTTGTACAATGAAGCCCACCCCATAAAGAAGTTTCTGTCCTTTGAATTTTGGTTGCTGGTGCTATATCCTCATCCTTCAGTAGAGTGTCCTTTAGAGTGAACTTCTTCATTGTCTAGCAGAGTCTCTTGTGGTAGAACCTTTATCTTGAAACTTGGAACTTTAGTCATGCTCTTTGCTTTGTCTTGAATAAATTCCATATACATTTAAAAATCTCTTTCTCATACTTACTTGATTCCCCTTTTTGGAAGGAATGAGAACCCCGTAGCTGTATATGATATTTCTTATTGGAAGCTGCAGTTGTTATTGTTTGGACTTTTTCTTCAACAAAGTTTTCCTCTTATTCATTTTCCTCCATCTCTTCCATTCGTATATCTTGTGTTAGTTAATTCTGACTCTTGGTTCACATTTCTTCCTTGGATGGTTGGGAATTCTACAGTGCTTGCAGAAACCTTTTGGTAGTTTTTCAAATAATAACTTCACTTTTATTTTTTCCGATTTTCCAATATTAACCAGTATGTGGTCCCATAACCTCTGGTTAACATTAACCTCCATATATAGTGCTCTTGGGCATGATACAATTAACTGACTTCTTTACGGTTGTTCTACCATAAGGCATGTAGCCATTGGACTTGCTATGTTGTACGACATCGGATCTATGGCCAGATCAGGTGGGAGATCTATGAGACGAGCCCACATAGTAGTGATGTCCATATTGATTGAAGCAGGCGCTACCCTATACAAATACACTTGGACCACCGGAAGAAAAGGACCAAGACTCTAAAAATTCCTTGAATGAGTATATTTTACATCATTTATCAATTTAAGACCAAACACAAAAATGTTCTTCTTCCTTCCTTTGAAAATCATAGTACACTCAGGGGAGTAATCAATACTCCATACATATTGAACGATTTCTGTTACTTTCTCCTTTTTGAGCATGAAATCACAATTGATTTTTGTAATGATTAGAAATTTTGTTTTATCTTTACTTTCAGCAATTTCTGTTTCATTCATAACATACTCTTTGTTGATGTCTAGTTGTTTGAGCATATTCTCTGATATCTCTTCTTCGTTCATTAAGGTTGACATTGTATGAATCTTCAAACATTCATGCGAGACATTTTATATTAGATCTTTGAGCTTCTTACACCATGAAGTTGATAACATTGTTACCAAGGAAAATAACCAGTGCCAGAATAACCACCAAAGAAAATTTACTTTTGCTTTGACCAATAGCCTGGAAGACTTTAAGCAGTTGGTACATGATGCCCAGAAATAGGCCATATCTAGTCAAAGTCGAGGGCATATCTACTAGATACAGGGAAGTCAGGAGATATTTATGATGGTCATAAAACTGTTGGGGAGATAGGGATGGACGAATCACTAATAAAGCGGGGGAAGGAATGAGAATGAGAATAACTTAATTCTTAACGTTGGGACAGAAAACAACTGAGTTGCAGGGGTAGGGGACGTAAACTGGAAGATATTGGTTGGGGTGTATGGGTATTGAATGAGCTAGATATTTAAACAAATTCAAAATAATCCGACAGATGAGAGGGATGAATGCTTGATCAGAGAGGGGGGGTTTGAATATGAGAAATACTATTCCAAAATCCAAGAACTCGAGATCAACTGACCTCTAAATATAAGAAAATGATAGGAAGTTGATAGATTGTGGTGTAGAAGTTAGAGCAACTTCAGATGAATACCATTATAACTCTATTACTACTAGCTCAGGGAACTCGGGTGAACCAGACAAACAAATTACTCTGCATGCATTTCAAGTCAGAGCAAAATAAAGAGAGAAAACTTGAATTATTATGTTCAGGTGTTTCGAGATTCACCTAGATTTATGGTGTGGCCGGTCGAGTCAACATCTAAAGCTAGCTCCAAAAATGTAAAGGCAATATTGGTCATTGGCCAAGAGTCAACAATAAATCTGGAGCCAACAGTTGCTAACAACATAAAGTTTCTGGAAACAACATGTTGACACTAGTCTAAGGCCAAAAACAGATGTTCCCTTTACAACTTTTTGGAATCAAGATTCGCTTCTGAAAAAGGGTTTTTAAAAACAATATTAACCGTTGATTTTTGTTTGGAGTGTGACCTAAACTCAACCTTTAGTACTAAACAAATTGGGATAGGTTAGAAAAGAAAACTAAGATAGACCAAGAGGTCGCCTCGCCTCACTTTTTCAGCATTGATACACAGGAGGGTACCACCCTAACGTAACATCTATGGGTTTCATTTCCTTATGATATGGCTGAGTTTTATGTCGGCTCGCCAACCCTATCATTATATTCTCGCGTTATCCTTGTAATACTACGATTCGACAGGTAGGGTTTTCTGATTGGAATATAGGTAATGTTTTGACCTTTCCCAACACCGAGTCCTTTTCAGCACAATTGGTTCCCGAGTTGGCAGAAATTAAGCGTGCTCGGGAGGAAGTATTCCAGGGATAGGTGATTTTAGAGCACTGCTCGGTCGAGCTCGCAAGCATTGCTATCTGTTGATGGTGGTTTTTCGACAAAGGCTAAAATCGTAAAACCATAGTCTTACATATTCCTGATCCAGCAATCAGATGAGTATTGAGGCTCATGTCTCTCATTAAAGCATGAAAACTCATGCCACAAGAACCTCTGACTGAGTATATTGCCTCTCAGAGCATACATGAATATGCAGTCTCTCAATTGAGACCACTGCATATTTCATTATTACTGAACAACTTCAATGATCACTTTTATATAGAATCAAACGATTGGACGGCTCCTAGACAGCTTGCCTGCTAGTATACAACGATAACGTCTTCAGGATGTAACAATGTTTTCAGTGACTATATAAAAGATATATGTATAGAGTCTTAATGACTGGACGACTCCTAGACAGCTTGACTACTAGTATAGAGCGATAACGTCTTCAGTATGCAACAACGTTTTCCCTGACTATACGTAATAAATATGACGCTTCAACTAGCTCATATCGCTCAATTCTCGAATAATTAATGCTCCTAGACAACGTGCTAGTATAGAGCCATCAATTAATTATTTCTGGTCACTAGATTCATCAATTGAATTCCTAGAAAATATTCTACGTTCTTCATAATATTTCATTACTTCAATTCATGGTTCTTCCTTCCATGAGTTAGTAATAAATATTCAACGTACGGGCATCTGAGCCACTATTGAGTAAGCCCCGACAAAATTGTGCAAGTGTACTCAGAGAAATAATGCACTAACGAGCACCTGAATGCACGAACGAGCATTCAAAAATATGAAGGAACGAGGAAACCTATGTAAAATAGGGAAGAAAATAATAATAATAAAACATTAGGCGCCTAAGGGACCAGGCTCACCGGCAGACCGGACATGCCGCCGTGGACACTCCCACGCTCTCCCCATATTTTATCTTATTTTATTATTTTTCTTCATCTCATGAAAACTCCTTCGTATGAGGAAACTCCCCAGTTTCATGATATTTCCTTCACATCAAGGAAATAATATAAAATTAGGAAAGGTGTCACGGGACTGGGCTTATTAGCCGGCCGACCATGCCCTAGCCATGGCCGGTCCCACACCTTACGACCCCTCATTTTATTATTATTATCATTATTATTATTATTATTATTATTATTATTATTTCCTTCATCTCATGGAAACTCCTTCGTTTTAAGGAAATTCCTTCGTTTCAACAAACTCCTTAATTTCATGATATTTCCTTCACATCATGAAAATAATATAAAATTAGGAAAGGTGTCACAGGACTGGGCTTATTAGATATCCGATCATGCCCTAGCCATGGCTGGTCCCACACCTTGTAATTCCTTATTTTATTATTATTATTTCCTTCATCTTATGAAGTTCCTCAGTTTGAGCAAAACCCTGATTTCTTCATATTTTCTCAAATCTTGCTCAAACGAACATCAGAAAATATCAAAATTCTTAAGACTTGAGACATAGGCACTATGGTGACATGGGCATGTTACCTTGACCGACCAGGGTCGGCCTTTTGGCTTGCAAGAAGTCGGTCCCACACATTTTCATAATTTGACCTAATTTGTTCATATTAGGTTTAAACTCTTCCAAACAACTTGGACTTTCATCAAATGATTGTCAATCAGGTCCCATGACCGACCAGGGACGATTCCATGACTTCTTGGTCGGTCCCTCACTCCGTCATAATTATGTTTTATCACCTAAGGCTCAGACGAGCACTATTTCAATAAATGATTAAACCAGCATTTAATCATCCTTTCACCAACTGGTCTTCAAGAGACTTTGGTGCTGGCTCACTCGAGCATATGGGCGCTACATGGTCGTACCATCATCCCATGTAGCCGGTCCCTCCTTCACTCTGTGGTTGATTTTCAATAAATCATCAATTGATCAACAATTGGTCAAAAATTAGGGTTTCGAATCCAAGGCTCTTCATAGCATAATTCTGAGCAGGTTCAAACACTAATAATTTTACGTTGGTCCCGTGATCAACATTTTAATTGATTATACTCAGTCCAGTTTCCAGTATCTTAAATTAATATTTTATTTGGTCCCACCATCAATAATTCATCAAACGAGCAACATTTGCTCAGATGAACAATATTTGCTCAGACTAGAAATATTGGTTCAACTATCAATATTCAACAATTCATCGAATTAGCAATATTTGCTCACCTTAACTATCAACACTCATTGGAAAATTATACCTCTATCTCAACAGACATGTTCAATTCATGAATTCTAGAATATTCGTAAATCATGTTCGACTCAGCAATACAAAGACTCATCGTCTCATCAAGTCAACAACTGACTAACTAAATACACGTCTGCTTTGAAGACTCCACAATCACGAGACATCAATCGTGTCACATGGGGGATATCAAAATTCCATTGGGAAATGTTCGTCTACCTAGACCAAGTGATGAACGACCATCGCGTGATGACATCTCTCTTGGCCTTTGCGGTAAGAAGGTGACTTGGAATCAAGGAAAGTTTCCTACTAATGTTCTTAGTGTTGCTTTGATGGATTTTGGTAAACTTGGTATCTCTAATATTTGTCCCTCCACAATTGAGAATTCTAAGTGGAGTCATGAGTTTGCGGAATTGTTATATTTCCTTGAATTGGGTGTTCCGAGTCTCGATATTTGTGGTTTCATCATTTCTCAAATGATCTCGATGACTTCACCCAGCAAGAAGTTAGGTTACCCATGCTTGATTGGTCAAGTTTACCGTGAACGTGGTATTGATGCAATTGGCAACTCTCTTGGGGTTCCCAAACTGGTTCATCCCTGTACTTTCAAACGTATAAGAGAGAATGTGTGCAAAAGACAAAGAGATAATTCCCTTGATAATTGTGACCCTACCACCTTGAGTCTACTTCAAAAAATTCACAAGGGTGTGTGTAAGGTAAATTCAAGAGTGAAGTGCGTACAAGAAAAATTTTCATTGGTTGCAACTAAGTTTTTCGATCTCAAGGAAGAATTGAACATGATTCAAGCATCTTGGAGTGTTACCAATGATGAAGATGATTATTAATTTGATTTTAGTATGCCCAGTAAATATTCTATTTTTCTTGTTTTAGAAGAATAACTAGAGTTTGGAATAGCCATTATTTTGATTACACATAGCTATGTCCAACGTTTTCATCTTCATGTTTTTAGATTTATTGGTTTAAATTCTAAAATTGTTTGGAAGATGATTTTTGCAGTATTAATCTTTATGGTTTTATATATTGCAATTTTTTATGGGATATGTGTGTTTGCGTCTGTGAACTGTGATTGTCCCATACCTTGTCAAAAGTTAAGTTCTTTATATGTCGATATGCGTGTGTTGATAAAATAAGGAATGAACTTTTGACAAATACAAAAGTTAAGACTATTATGTCAATTATTGATGGAAGATAGGTTAAAATCTTTTGTTTGCAAGGATTATGTCTATTGTATGTCACTGTGCAAATGGTGATGGAAAATAGAATGAATCCTTGATTATTCCACAGTATTTGGTCGACCTCCGGTCTACAATTTTTGTGCATATATTGTGTTGTTCCATAAAGTGTCTTATGTTGAGAACAATCAACTGAGTTATTCTTAGTTGTTGCACCGTCAGGTATTTTATGTCGATCATGTTCAAATAAATTAATCATCCTCGTTTGATTATTTAGTTGTTGCTCCATAAGTTTTCTTAATTCGAGCATGACCAATTAAATTGATTACTTTTTGTGGTTAATTTGGTTGTGTATTCCGATTAGATTAATTATGGGTTCTCTTGTGATTAATCTAATTGAGTATTTTTGAGTCTCCATAAGTTCACTTATGTTGAGCATTTTCGATTAAATTAATCATGGGTTCTATTGTGGTTAATTTAATTGAGTATTTTGGATTCAAATTCATACTTGTATGTAATTTGTTATGTCCAGAGAAATCCTTCTTTTCTTTTGAAATTAAGGTCGCTCTTGTTGTTCTTTCGGGAATGACATTTTATGGGGGAGAGTTCTTAATTGAACTTGTGCTTAATTGCCAGATCTTTGTGGGGAGTGCGGTTGTGGGATATTATAGGGGTTATCTTGTATCTTTATAAACTCCTTGATGAATTCATTTAGCTTATGCTATATGATTGCATCTAAACAATTTGATATATGCTTTCTTTTGGTCATGAAATGTCTCTTTTGGAAATTTCATTAGGATCCCGTTTTCGTACCTTTGCCAATTTTATTGACAAAAAGGGGGAGAATTAATATGTAGTTCACACTACAAATACATATGGTTTTCGGATTATTATGTAAGGGGGAGTGGTTTCCATGTGAGATGGAGTATTGACTAAGGGGGAGTGATACATATCACCATAGTATTTTTGCCGAAGTTGTGATACAATTGAACTTTGATACTAAATAATGATACTATGACACTGTATAACAATGATTGAGAACTCTTGTTTTTTCGTTGTTATAGCTACGGATTTTCAACAACGATGATGCTGAACTTACAACCTTTGGAATCATTGGAGTACTTGGAAGTGACGAAGATTTCGAGTAATTTTGAAGATTAGGAATGTGGAATAGGATCTACAAAAGTTAATTCATTTATTTTTTGTATTCCATATGTATTGATAGTTTTGTCACTAAAATTGATAAAGGGGGAGATTGTTAGAGCATTTCTCGGTCGAACTCGCATGCGTTGCTATCTCAAGCATGTTTGTCAATGTTAGTGATCAAAACTATAAGTCTTGATTTCTAGTCTACTATAGCTAAGTCTCAGACTAAGATAGAAAGTGTAGTTGAGATCAAGAACTCCATGGCAATCATCATACAAGACGAAGGACTACTCAAAGAACTGGTGGAACTTCATCGACTAAAAGGTATGTGGAGACTTGAACTTATCTATCACTCAAAAGTCTATCTACTCTATCTCATATCTTGAGACAAAAGTCGTTTTGCTATATAGACTTTGATCATACACATTTGCTATTTCGAGTCGAGTTTATCTCGCCTATCTATTTCTCGAAATATGTGTTGGTAAGCTTTCGCTTTGGACAAGTTCATCTTTAATTAGTGACGAAAGTCATGATATGTTTCAATCACTTTGAAAATTGCTTTGACGAGAAATGGTTTGTGAATAACAACTATATAGCGTCCTCTAAGAATGTTTCAATGATTGAAATGAGAGTTTAGATTATACAACCAATGTTGGATATAAGCATTGTGTGGCAACACATATATGTATAAGTCCTTTTTCCTTGAACCGAAGTTTGCGAATTTTGTTGATCAAGAGAACCGGAACAAGAGCCGTGAACTCAGTCCGCGAACCCAGTCCGCGAACTTGCGGAAGTTCTCGACCCGAGAATATCTGCTGGAGTTTGAGAAATCCTTCCGGGAACTTAAGTCCGCGAACTAAGTCTGCGAACTTAAGCTGGTTATATCTAAAGACGATTGTTTGTGAACTTATTCATATTAACTAAGGAATGCTAAATGCAAACCGTGGCTATAAAGTTCATGAACTGATTCGAGTAAATCAAATCGTTTTTGCTTCAATTGTGTCTTGTGTAGTTACATAAGATTTCCTTGCAATTGAACAACTCTCTAACTAGTTCATTTGAGTCATTTGAACAAGTTATGGTGAAGAAGAATATGGTTGATATGAAAGTGCTCATATGGCTAACCATTTGGTTAATTATTGTTGAACCAACAAATGTACATATTTGGGTACAGTTACACAAACCTAAAATCGTGCATTTCATTTGTGTGTAACAAGCTAAGTTTTCGATCCAACGGTTGAAAGATATTAGCTTGAATCTAATCAGGTTTTCATCTAACGGTGAATATTAAATGCTTTGTTACCAAGCTAACATTGATTGCAAACCCTGATTTGAAAGACTATATAAGGGAGAACTCTAGCAACTGGGAAATCTAATCCCCATACCTCCTATGTGATACTAGTTGTATTAGCTAGAGTCGATTCTCCTTTAACCTTAGGTTTCTTCTTGTAAACCAGGTTAACGACTTAAAGACTTCATTGGGATTGTGAAGCCAAACCGATACTACTTCTCGTAGTTGTGTGATCTGATCTTGCATCTTCTATTGTTTTGAGTACAATCGTAACGATTGACTTGAAATTTATATCTCCGATAGGAAAGATATAAAAGTAATCACAAACATCTTCGTCTCATCGTTTGTGATTCCACAATATCTTTTTTCGCCGCGTCGATTAAGATTATTGTGAGGTGATTGATAATACTAGTCTGTTCTTCGAGAATATAAGTCCGGTTTATCAATTGGTTCATGTTCACCTTGATTTATCAAAAGACGGAATAAAAAACTTGTAGGTATTTCTGTGGGAGACAGATTTATCTATTCATGTAGACTTTTCTGTGTGATACAGATTTGTTTATTAAAGTCTTCGAATTTGGGTCGTAGCAACTCTTAGTTGTGGGTGAGATCATCTAAGGGAATCAAGTGCGTAGTATCCAGTTGGGATCAGAGACGTAGGAGCATAACTGTACCTTGGATCAGTGCGAGATTGATTGGGGTTCAACTACAGTCCAGACCGAAGTTAGTTTGTAGTAGGCTAGTGTCTGTAGCGGCTTAATATAGTGTGTGTTCAATCTGGACTAGGTCCCAGGGTTTTTCTTCATTTGCAGTTTCCTCGTTAACAAAATTCTGGCGTCTGTGTTATTTCTATTCCGCATTATATTTTGTTATATAATTGAAATATCACAGGTTTTGCGTTAGAATAAATCAATTGGAAATCCTACCTTTGGTTGTTGATTGAAATTGATTGATACTTGAACATTGGTCTTTGGTACCGTTCAAGTGATTTCTCTTGTATTCAATTAGACTCGCAGATTTCTATTTGCTTGAGAAAGAATTGAATCAAGAAAGAGAGATATAACTCTTTGATATGCTTTATTAAGATTGAGTCTAGTTGATTCTCTTGAAAGTATATTAGAGTTTGTCCATACAGATTGCTAAGAGAAATATTTGGTGCGGTTGTTGTACCCCCACTTTTTCAATTGAGATGCTACTCTTCGATATACTTTTCTTGAGATTGAGTCTGCTGTCTACTTGATTATATCAAAATTATATTGGAGTTTGTCCATACAGATTGCTAAGCGAAATATTGAGTGTGGTTGTTAGATCCCCGCTTTTTCAATTGGTATCAGAGCAGGCAAACACTATAAACCTAATAAGTTTGTGTTTGAATGATCCCTAAAGTCTGTCCCTATGGGAAATCTCGTTGGGGAACTTGCTCTTGACATCTGTAACGCACGCCAAAATTTCTTAAAGATTGTTCAAAGCTTATTATCCATAAGACCTCCGATCTGTAAGACCTTGGAAAACTTGGATGATGATGAACATTCTAAGAAAAAAAATAGAAGTTCTTCTAAGAAAATTTGTTCGAGAAAACGTGGTCAACGCTCAAAGATATGGAATCTCACTAGATTGACTCTTAATCTTTTTGAGGAATACTATCGTGATGGATCAATCGACAAAGATCTATTTAAAGCGTTTGAAAGCGTTTATAAATTCTTAGAAAAACTTAATTTGATTAAGGAATTGAATCGTTCTGATAAAAGTTCTGTGCCTGACAAATTCTGTGTACGAACTGTGTTTTCTACCAACTCATATGAAATTGATAAAAAAATCTCTGATGAGTTTTGTGTAGGTTCTAATGGCCGGAAAACGTCGTTCCTTGGTTATAGGAAAAAGGATTTAAAAAATTCTATTAACCATAAGTATCATCATTACTATGATTATACACGTGGCACATGTCACAAATATCAATCGGAAAAGTTGTAGAAGGATCACTCTGCACTTCTTGCCACTTGGTAACAAGCTTGGCTTTACCCCATTTGTATATAACTTGAAGTGGGGCAAGTAACGATTGACTATTTTGTCTGGGTTAATTTATTTTGTAATCTTTTTTTTCTTCCCAAGGTTAGTTAAAAGTGATCTAGTCTCTCTACTACTCTTTTACTGCACTGTACCCATTCCCTCATTATGCCTACCTTGGTTGGTAAACGTTTTAAGAAATCCTTCTTTCCTTTTGTGGGTCGCGGTTCATGAACGGGTCCAAGCCCATTCTTGGGTCTATAAGAACTAAGGTACGCGTACCTTTGTTCTTCATTCTCTTGTCCTCCTACATGAACGTTTCTAGGGTTCATGTATTATCTCCATTAAAAATCATCCTTGGAGATTCATAAGTAACTAAGAGTTTCATCATCATCAAGGATCAAATCAAGTAAGTTATTCCTTCTCCTTGTACTCTCAATTTCTAGGTCTCATGGGAAATTTCAAGGCTTCAAAGAAGATTCCAAAAACTTGGGATTCATCATCTTCTAGCATGACTTTTCCTCAAAATCAAGACTCTATTAGAATTAGATTTGTCAATGATTTTAGTAGTATGATTTTTAAAAGGATTTCTTATAGTGGTTTTATTCTAGAAAAAATGTTGGAAATGGTTAGTGGTCATAAATAAGGTTTGGTTTGTTTTGAGAAATTTAATCTTGGGAACATCTTTAATGGTCTTGGTGAAGGTTTTGATACTCTCACAAGAATCTTCTATGCTAACATCCATGATGTTAATCTTGATGACATGGAATTCAAGACCATGATAAATAGAGAAAGGATTCTTGTTAATAGAGAGTTGATCTCAAGGATTACCAAACTTTCTTTGGGTAATTTTCGCCTTCCTAAGCCAAATGATGAATGACCATAATATGAAACCATCTCGCATGGTCTTTGTGGCAAGAGTGTTAATTGGAATGAAGGAAAATTTCCTACTAATTATCTTAGTCTTGCTTTGATGTCGTTCAGAAAACTTGGTATCTCTAATCTTTGTCCCTCCATAATTGAAAATTCTCGTTGGAGTTTGCGTAGTTGGTCTATTTCCTTGAATTGGGTACCCCAAGTCTCGATATTTGTGGATTTATCATTTTTCAAATGGTTTCAATGACTTCACCCAACAAGAAGTTTGGCTTTCCTTGCTTGATTGGATAAATTTTCCATGCACACTCTATTGCTCCAACCGACAACTCTCTTGGAACACCCAAACTTGTTCGCCCTTGTAATTTTAAAAGTATGAAGGAGAATATGTGCAAAAGACAAAGATGTGATTCCCTTGACGATTCTTGTGATCTTACCACCTTGAGTCTTCTTTAACAAGTTCACAAGGGTGTGTGTAAGATTAATTCAAGGGTAAAATATGTGCAAGAACAATTATGTTTGATTGCAACTAAGTTTCCCGAAATCAAGGAAGATATGGATATTATTCAAGCCTCTTGGATGGTCTCCGATGATGAAGATGATGAGTAATCTCCTTGTCTCTTGATATTTCTTTTTTTTTTCTAGGAAACTTCTTATGAGAATTTATTCTTGTGTTTTAAGAAGAATAACTAGGGTTTGGAATAGCCATTATTGTGAGTACACATAGCTATTTTCAACGATTTTCATCTTGCAATATTTTTATATTTATTTATTTAAATTCTAAAGTTTATTTGGAAGATGATTTTGCAGTATTAATCTTTATGGTTTTATATATTGCAACTTGTTATGGGATATTGTATTTTCATTTGTGAACTATGATTGTCCCATACGTGGTCAAAAGTTAAGTCTTTCATATGTCATTATCCAAATATTGATAAAAGATTGAATGAACTTTTGACAAACAAAAGTTATGCCTATTATGTCATTATGCAAATATTGATGGAAGATAGGATGAACTTTTGTTTACAAAGATTAAGTATATTATATGTCTCTATGCAAATAGTGATGAAAAATAGAATGAATCTTTGAATATTCGTAGTATTGGTCTTTCCATGATCCCCATCTTTTTGTAAATACTGTGCGGCTCCGTAATTTTTCTTATGTTGAGCATTTCCGATTAAATTAATCATGGGTTCTCTTGTGGTTAATTTAATTGAGTATTTTGGATACAAAATTCATGTTTCATGAGATTTGTTAATGTCCAAAGAAATCCTTATTTTCTTGTGAAAGTAAGGTCGCTCTTGTTGTTCCTTTAGGAATGACATTTTATGGAGGAGAGTTCTTATTTGAACTTGTGCTTAATTGTCATATCTTTGTGGGGAGTGCAGCTGTGCAATATTATAGGGGTTATCTTGTATCTTTATTGTGAATACCACTATTCTGCGGAGCACATGTCACGATCTTAGCGGCCGCATACAAGATAACCGTGTAGCCCTCGATATGCAGAGAAACTCAAGTGACAAAGGATACCTTCGCAGATCTAATTTATCTAGTCTCAAGAAAGGATGCCTCGACGGCTGAGATGAGAAGAGTAAAAACCTAGTCTATAAGGAGGCAGCTGGCGAAGGGACAAAGGTAGATGGCATATATAATCAGCATTAAATGCACAAATCTCTTATCTACACGCATAATCAAGGCACGTGGAGAGAGACGATGTGGCAGAACCCGATTTGCAGAGGCTGGCGGTGAACGAAGGTACAACCTATACTAAGGTTGGGAAGTTCCCGAAGGAACGTGGGTCAGCTGAGGTGGCAGGGTTCGACTGGATAAAACACGCGACGAACGAAGGTACCATTTTTACGAAAGGTATATCAGCAAACGATGGACCTAGAGGCATCAAAGATATACCTGGAGCAGAAGGGGCTATAAATACCAAGTCTCACCAACAAACAAAGGGCATTCAATATCTAGGAGACAAGATCTAGTCTTAAGCTTATACCTCTTTAATGTTTAGAACTTGAGTATTTACCTCAACTTGAGTTGTCTCTATTACTTTGGGAAGCATAAAAGATCTTTGTAACCACCATAACTTAATACAAAACAATCATTCATTACCCCGTGGACGTAGACGAAAGTCGAACCACGTAATCTCTTGTGTATCATGATAACTTAGCAGCTTTTATATTATCTTTGCATTCTTAGTTGTTATTGTGATCTTGAGTACCCTTTATTACTTAGCACTATCAGTTCAATAGAGGAATCATTACTACTTAGTATTTGATTCTCTGAGTTGTACACATTACGTAGACTACGGGAAAACGAGTAGTCACAGTTTGGCGCTAGAAAGGTTTTGCTCACCAGCTTGAGTTTTTATATTCCGTCATTTATTTTACTAATGCATCTTCTTTAAACGAAGAGATCTAAGTTCAGCAACGATGAATCTCACATCCTAGTGATGGGTTTGTCCGTTTTTTCGCAAGTTCTTTGAGTTCATAACCTCTAAGACCAACAATCTCACAGATCTACAAAATTTTTTACAAAAAACCATCCACAAAACGCTAAAACTTTTGTTTTGTACTCAAACTGCCTTTTCCGACAAAACATCCTTTAGATCTGAGTACCTCAGACTGCAGAGGAATCTCAGTAAAAGTTTAAGGAAGAAAGATCTTCTAAAGCATTTAATAACCCTGTTTTTTGGGAAGATCTGACACCCTTTTTTATTGGTTTTTAATGTTTAAGGTTGTTTCTTCCAAGGGTGTCATAACCATTTAATACCCGTCTTTCCAAACGTCATTTCAGTCCTTGTTCTGAAAAAGCTGCTTAGACGTCTTCTGTGTCAGAGCATTAACTGCCACTTTTGGCGAAGGCACCCAAGTAGCAGATTTTTGTCGTTTTTTCTGTGACTACAGGATAGCAAAAGTCGGAGACATGAAAAAACCAAGTGATGTACGAACAAGCTCACGACCAGCAGTCACAAGAGGAAGATCCCAAAAGCCGTCTCAAGCAAATCAACTAACGGAAGCATAGGACGGGCAAAGTGAAATATCACGAAGGACGATTGCTAACAAACCACCTATTCCTGCTGAAGTAATGGGGAAAACATCGGGAGCTCAACCACTTTACGGCATACCATTACCGGAGCATCCCAATACCACGCAACCACATGCGGCCAACGCAGGGTTACCCAGAACCTTAGTTCCTACAGGACGAGGGTTTGGAAACCTAACTCCAATCCAGATAGATCCAGACGCACCGGTCATAGAAGAAGGAATGGCTAACTCTGAGGATCCGGCCGATAACACTCCTCAGGGTGGTGGAATCCACAACGAAGAACAAATAGCAGCACAAGTAGCAGCTTTGCTACTACGAAACAAGGAGCATGAGGATGCAATACACGTGATGGCTCAGGAAAACCAGAACCTAAAGGACATGCTAGACGTACAAATCGAAGGTTCCCAAACTCACCCTCCGCTAAAGAGGCGTGAAAACGGAGCTATCTCAGGAAGACGAAGGGTGGATCTCAACCCACCAAAGGCTAACCCAGCAGGGGGATACAAAAGAACACGTCGTGATCCAGATGAGACGGATCCAACATACAAGCCCTCTCAGTCCTACTACGACGAGACATTTTCCAGAGATGCTCATAATGTGAGCATGGTTATGGAGCAAATGGAAAAAATGCGGAAGGAGATACAAGGCCTAAAACTGGCCACGCAGGTGCAAGACTAGAAGAGGTACTACAAGAGGTAACCACATCTCCGTTGTATTTTCGCATTTTGAGGGAACCCATCCCTCCGAAATGCCCGGTACCTACGTTCCAGGCATACAACGGTACCTCAGATCCCGCAGCCCACCTACGGTATTACACTCGTGTCCTTGCCCATTGGGAAAGAGATGAGTTAGTATTGTGTAGGTACTTCCCTGCAAGCTTGACGGGATCAACATTGGCCTGGTATGACAATTTACCAGCAAACTCAATTGACTCTTTTGAGCAGTTGTGTACGGTGTTCTTGGAGGCATACATGTACAACAAATCAGCAAAGGCTGGGTTAGATAGGCTGTTTGCTTTAGATATCGGACCCCGCGAAACATTGATGCAGTACACGGATAGGTGGAAGAAGACATGACAAGCAATTGGAAAAGTCAATCCAGAAATTAACATTAATTGCTATAAGTATGGACTTGATAGAACCTCAGATATCTTCGTGGATCTTCACAACAGAGCCCTCGATTCCGAAGGATAGCTCAGGGTTGTCCAAGACCGCTACATCATACTCGAAGAAATCCAGAAGGACAACCCCAGGGCACAAGCAAAAACAACAACAGGTCCGCAATGAACTAACTCTCTGGAACCAATTCCGGAGATACCTAAGAGGCAAAATGAGACCGGGGGCAGAACCAGCTCTCGAGACAAAAGATCAAAATACGGAGATGGCAAAGGTAGAGGAAAAGGAAGAGACGAGTTCGTAGATAAGATCTACACAAAGCTAAATACCACATTCTAAGCAAAGAAGGAGCAAAGCCGGGCTTTCCTTACCCTAATACTAGGGGAAAGCAACCAGACAAAACGAAGGAGGCCAAGGAGTATTGTGCATACCACCAGTACTACGGGCATACGACTGATACGTGTTACCATCTACGGAACGTAATTCAGAGATTCATAGACGAAGGCAAGTTCACGGAGTACGTGAAAATACAACCAGCTGATACTGAGGTAGCCCCAAAGAAAAGGGTAGAACTACCTCAGGACGGCAAATACATCAACATGATTACCTTCTCCAGCGGAGGTCAGGAGGAGCTACTCGAAGACATCCTCGAGTTAGCTCGAAACAGGAGAAATCTAGAAGCCCACGAAGTGTTCAAGCTAAGCGGACCACCTACTAGCACTTGGGAAGAATGGATGGCCACGCCATTAACATTCTCAACAAAAGACGTCAATCAGGAGGTCGAGATGCACAATGATCCACTTGTGATCACTCTTCCAATACATGGTTGGAACGTCACGAAGGTCCTCGTTCACGGGGGCATCTCGTTAAATGTACTGTTCTACGAACCCTACCTACGCATGGGTTTGACAGTGGAGAAGATGGACTCTTCCACTTGCACAATATACGGTTTCAATGGTGCAGTTTCAAGGCCAAAAGGAGAAATCGTCTTGCAGGTACGTGCGGGACCCTTAGTAACAAATACAAGGTTCTGTGTGGTGGAGGCACCTTCGCCCTACAATGTAATCATGGGAAGGCTATGGGTCCATAGATTACGAGGAACAACTTCGACATATCACCAGTACCTTCGATTCCCTACACCCATGGGTGAAATGGAATCAAGGGTGACCAGGAAGACGCAAGGATATGCAATCTATCAGAGGTCAGACTCAACGAAGAAAGAGATTCCTCCCAGCAGCACGAAAGAAAAAGAAGAAAGGCAAACAATAAAGAAGTGAAGGACGAAGCCTTCTAAGTACCCGAAGCCACCTCAGTTCCGGAGACAAGCACCTCCGCCACTCCAGGGACAAACGTCTCTGCCAAATGAAAATTACAGAAAAGCACTCCTCAACGCCCTCAGAAACAAACCTTCTCACCAATGGAACCAACAAATAAAATCAACCTCGGAACATAGGTGGAACCAAAGATGGTCAACATCGGAACTTTACTTGAAGAGGAAGAGGAGATGCAACTCCAAAGTTTCTAAGGGACTACGCAGATGTCTTTGAGTGGTCAATGGAAGACATGCCTGGAATTGACCCGAATTTGGTCTCCCACCACCTTCGGCTCAAACCAGAAATACCACCATTCAAGCAGCGCATTCGCAAGGTAGCAGATATATACCAAGAAGCGGTGGGAAAGGAATTACAAAAGCTACTAACCGCAGGGTTCATACGAGAAGTCAAGTATCCAACGTGGATATACAACATGGTGATTGTGCCCAAGAAGAATGGAGGCATACGCATTTGCATCGACCTTAGCAATCTCAACAAAGCGTGCCCCAAAGACAGCTACCCGCTGCCAAACATTGACCAACTAGTCAATGCAACTGAAGGTCACCAGAGGCTATCCTTCATGGATGGATACTCAGGTTACAACTAAATCTCCCTTGCAGCAGAAGACCAGGAGCATACTACGTTCTTTACCCCCACGAGGCTTGTATTTTTATACAAGGATGCCTTTTGGACTAAAGAACACGGGGGAAACATACCAGCGATTGGTAGACAAAATCTTTAAGCCATGGATAGACAAAATACTGGAGGTCTACGTGGACGATATGCTTGTCAAGAGCAAAGAGGCGAAAAACCACTTGTCAAACCTAAAGGAAATATTCGAAGCCATGAGAAACTTTCACATGAAGTTGAACCCGGAGAAATGCACATTCGGAGTAACCTCAGGAAAATTCCTGGGGTACTTGGTAACTAAGCGAGGAATAGAAGTGGACCCCGAAAAGGTCAGGGAAATAATGAAAATGTCATCTCCACAAATACCAAAATGGAGTACAAAAGCTAAACGGAATCTTAGCTTCCATGGGAAGATTCATAGAAAGGTCATCTGATAAATGCAAGGCATTTTTCGATACACTGAGGAAAGGAAGCAGGTTAATTTGGACCACGGAGTGCGAGCAAGCCTTCCAAAAAATCAAGGAATATTTGACTTCGGTACCTATCCTACAGAAGCCGGAGCCAGGTGAAATTCTCACCTTGTACTTAGTAGTGACAAGCTACGCTGTGAGCGCAGTATTGGTACGGGACCAAGGACAAGGAGAGAAGCCAATATACTACATCATCAAAACACTCAGTTCAGCGGAGCGTAATTATACCAAGGTGGAGCAGCTCATATATGCCTTAGTAGTGGCAACAAAAAAACGAAGGATATATTTCAACGCACATACCACACGGAGAAAATTGGAAGGGTGGAAAAGTGGAATGCCATGATCAAGCAGTTCCACATAATCTTCGAAACTAGGAAGGCTGAGAAATCACAAATCTTAGCAGACTTCCTAGCGGACCTACCTCTCAACGACGAAGCGGAGATAGATGACATCCCAGGAATGGAGGAAGACAAGCAAGAACCAGAAGACCTCTTGGAACCTCATAATTCACGAAGGTGGGAGATATTCGTAGATGGCTCCTCTAACGGAGAAGGCGCATGCATAGGGATTGTAATAACAACCCCTACTGGAGACCGACTCATCCATGCATTCAGGTTATAATTCGAACAATACACTAATAATATCACAGAATACAAGGCGGTCATACACGGTCTACGCTTGGCACGGGATCTAGGCTTATCAGATGTTCGTTTAACTAGCGACTCACAATTAGTCATTAGGCAAATCGAACTCAAATATCAAACTTTGGATCCGGTGCTATCTTCGTACCTAAAGTTAGCACAGGAGCATGGTCGAAGATCAACAATGTTACCTTCAGACATGTCTGTTGAAAGGATAACAGACACGCAGATGCCTTAGCATTCATATATTCAATGCTAAGGGACAGAAATACCACCTCCATACAAATTGGAAGGATATACGAGCCTTCGATAGAAGGAGCAATCTCAAGAGCAGAGGAGGCTTTGGACGTTCAAACCCGAGCCATGAGAGAAGCTGAAAAGGAAAAAGAGGACGAAGAAGAACCAGATAACGAAGTCGAAGAGTCTGACAAAGACCAACCAATGTCAGACGAAGTAAACGTAGATGAGGTGGAAGATGATTGGAAGATTCCAATTCACCAATATCTCGACAAAGGTACCTTACCAGCAGATGTCAAAGAATCTCGGAAGATCGAATCGAAAGAAGCAATGTACAACCTACGTGATGGGATACTGTACAGAAAGTCATTTCTTGGGCCTCTGATGCGATGCCTCTCACAAACCGAAGGTAGAAAAATACCACATGATATACACAGCGGAGACGCTGGCAACCATAGCGGAAGAAGGTCTTTAGAAATCAAAGCCAAGATGCAAGGATACTACTGGCTAAGCATGGACGAAGATTCAAAGAACGTGGCTAAGCGCTGCGAAAGATGCCAACGCTTTGCCAGGAAGATTAAAGCACCAGCAACGGAGCTCAACTCAGTCATCAACCCTTGGCCATTTGTCAAATGGAGGGTTGATATTGTTGGACCCTTGATAGAGGGGACATCGAAGAGAAAATACCTTATTATGGCTACAGATTATTTCACCAACTGGGTGGAAGCAAAGGCTTTGGCAAGAATTAGGGACACGGATGTCTTTAAGTTCTTGTTTGGTCAAATCATATGCAGGTCCGGGATACCAGCCTCCATAGTCTCTGATAATGGAAAGCAATTGCAAGGAAAAAACATAGATATGTTGTTTGATACTTTCAACATTCATAAGAACAAGTCCACTCCTATCTACCCTAAGAGCAATGGACAAGCGGAGGCGACTAACAAAACGATAGCGATGATCTTGAAGAAAAAGCTGGGAGCATACAAGAAAAGGTGGTGTGAGCAGCTGCATAATGTCTTATGGGCCTACCAAACTACAAGAAGGGCGGCCAAGGGAGAAGCTCCGTTTTTGTTAACCTACGGAGCCGAAGAAGTCATTCCAACGGAGATAACACTTCCAACAACAAAGACGGAGGCCTGGGAAAAGAACCTGACAACAGACCTAATGCTAGGAAAGCTCGATGATCTTGAAGAAAGGCAAGAAGTGGTTTTGCAAAAGATGGTAAACTATCAACGAAGGCTAGCTCGCGAATACAACAAAGGGGTCATCCCTAGAAACTTTGTGGTTGAAGAGTACATGCTACGTCAAATACCACCATATCAAAGAAAGAAGGAGTGGGGAAAGTTAGCTCCGACATGGGACGGGCCCTACATCATACATGACATCGCCGGGAAGGGGTCATACTACCTAAGGAACCTCAAAGGTGAAGTATTACAACACCCTTGGAACGCAGTGTACCTAAAGAAGTACTACCCATAAGTGAATGGTTATTACTCAGTAGAAGAAGGAAAGGGGCAACGTCCCACCATGTTATATCCCTGACCAAAGGTATTATAAACCTTACTGATCAATGAAAGAAACTTTTTGCTAAGAGAAAGTATATTTTTTGATTAAATACAAACTGGGTTAGAATAGACACCCTCTGTCAGAATTGACGATGAGACAAGGCAAGACATAACTGCGCATATGTCAATACTCGGATCCTCGGAATAATAGCTCCATTCATGAGGCAATAATAAAAAGTAAGATATCCCCTATAGAGATACCTTGTCGAAGTAAATCAGCCTTCCCGCTGAACGCGTAGGGTTACAGGAAAATTATTTCCCACGTAGGAGCCCTCGCCACCACGGTACCTTCTGGCCAAAGGATACTTAGGTAGGACGATGAATGTTCCACCCAAGGTTAAACATACCTTAGTACCTAGTGATAACTTGAACGTGCAAACATCTAGACACAACACGTCTACAAGCAAAATATTCATGCAATAATATAGGTACAATAATAATGTTACCAAAATATGACTAACATGTCTTAAAAGTTGCAGATAGCAAAGATTCAAACCGTCAGGAAACATTGTTTCAAGGGAAAGAGACGACACAAAGGCCCCTCGGCTGGGGGCAACATACAACAAAGAGTTCAGTTAAGATAGTTAGAATCAAGGATAAGGAAGACGAGGAAAGACCACACCCTCAGCTTGGAGATCGGCCTGTGCAAAGGAATCATTAATATAATCGATGGCCGACTTCTCAAACTGCGCCTTCATCTGAGCAGACTGAGCCACCAAATCAGAAGTAGACTTTTGACGAAGCTTCGTCATCTGAGCAGTGAGCTGATCGTTAGCTTGCTGGAGAGCCTCATCCTTGAACTTAGCAGCAATATCAAACTGGCGGGATATCTCCATTGAAGATATATGGTCTTCAAGATGGTTGATCTTAGCATTTTCACCCACCAGCTGCTCCTGGAGACCTGCGAATACGAAGGGTGTGAGGACTAAGGGGAAACAACAACAAAATACAAGGGATGCTGCTGGAGTATAAGGACCCTAGGATACCTCCTGCGTGGCTAAGGGATTCTTCTAAAATACACTGAGCCTCAGCAAGATCCACCTTAGTGGCCTCAAGATCTTCCACAAGGGTATCACGCTCAGTCCGGAGGTCATCAACATCTATCCGGAGCGAAGCGTTCTCTGAGGATAGAACTCGGTAAACATTTTCTAACTCTTCAAACTTCTTGATCAAAGATGCATGAGACATGGAAGATGAGGCGGAGTCAGCCCCAATGAGTTTGTTCTTAAGAGAACAAACCTCAGAAGACAAGACGTTACTCTCTGCAGTAACCTTAGCTAAAGAGGCACATGCATTTTCGAAATCCGCATGGAACTTTTTGCGGATAATTTCTTGGGCTGAGAGGCGTCTCTTAACTAGGGAAATATCCTCCTTTTACTTTAAAATGTGACTCTCCTTCCAATTAAGGGCTTCATCATATTCTTTACGAAGCGAATCCATCTGCTTCACTAAATCCGAGTTATGAGTGGATTCAAGGGAAAGTTGGGCCTCATTATGGACGGTTGCGTTCATCAATCTATCATACTTCTTCTGATAATACCAAACATCGTAGGATAACTTGGCTACTTGATCCCGAAGATATCTAAGCTCACCAGAGCTACCAGCTGGCAGGTGGAGGTTTTCTCAGGACTATGCAACTAAACAAGAACAACAACAAAGCTAAGGGAAAGAAGGAACAAACCTATGGCTTTTGAGGACTCAGAAGCCAGAGCAGAATCATCAAATTTACGCATGTCCTCAGCAACCTTAGCGGCGTTGTTAGCTCTCTCAAGTTCCAGCAAACAAGCCTCCAAGGATCTCTGATTCTTCCTCAGATACTCCTCCAATGAAGATACCCTAGCAAGAGAAGCATCATCGCTGGACGAAGGTTGTTGTGTGCCAGCAAGGGCATATTCTTGACGAACGCGCTCCAACAAAGCACTCAAGTAAGTACACTTGGCCCTATAGAACTTGAACAGGGTGCGGCTAACATCTATCTGTTTGCAAAGCTGCAAACAAAGGAGTGTAAGAATAAACGGAGAATCAAAACAAATTGTGAAGCGTTAAGGGGGATGTCACTTACTGAAAACGCTGAGAGACGGGGAAGGAAATCAACGTAGGTGTCAATGAAAGCTTCTATCTCTTGGGTGCTACCCCTGCGGATTTCACCAAAGCTATGGCAGGAGCGAAGGCAATCCGTGTCAAATAATAGATCCTTAGACGCACGATATTGAGCAGACATCACATCCAACTGCGAGGCCACTTCAAAGGAGCTATCCAGATGATGACGATCAACCTCAGCAGAAAAAGGAACCTTCGAGTCCCGCAGAATAGCTTCGAGAATGGCATCATCAGAACTACCAAGGATCAATCTCTCAGGCAGCTTACCCTTGCTAGACTCAACAACAACTCCATCAATCGCTTGAGAGCGAACATGGGGTACGATAACTGAGCCCTCACCACGATGAAGAGATGGCATGGTGGATGAGATAGAAACTGAAGGAAAATCTTGAGCACCACCTAAGTCCATATCACCAGCACAAGGAAGATTACCCAGTACGGTCCAATCTGGTGACGAAGGCGGAGGTCCAATAGCTTTGCTAACAGGGGCAGTAGAAATAGACTGAGCACTCCCTAACGAGATTGGCATAACATTGAAGGAAAAGTTTACTAGTGAAATCACAACCTTCTTCTTCAACTTAGAATCTGAACTGCTGACCCTCACCACCGGGGTAACAACCTTAGCAAACGAACCACTTGATTGAAGCAAAGTATCAGGAGATGAAGGAAGACTCTTGGAAACTACAGCAACAGCCTCAGTAGCAGCCGAGACAACAGGAAATGCTCCACCTGGGGCAGAAAACGAAGGCACCTTCGGATACAAAGTAGGAGCTAGATCTTGAACACTAACAGGGTTAACAAATGGAGCATCACCCCCAGCCACGAGGTTCTCACCCTCCATTGAGCCAGCACGGACGGGACTGGGGTTACCCTTGGAAAAATCTTCCTCGATATCATCCAAATAAGGGCTGAGACCAGTATCCTCAATATCCTCCATATCTTCATCATCCGGCACCTCCTCACCAGCCTTGGGATCTTCATCTGATGCCTCAAGATGAATAAAAGCCTTCAACTTGCCCTTTCTCTTGGAGGACTGTGGAAAAACACATGCGCCAGCTAAGGATCAGGAGCAAGATACTAAGGGACCTACAAACACAAAGGTATAGCAATAATCCTTACCTCCGCACGTGTTGGCGTAGCTGCTTCAGCCGAAGCCTTTCTCTTCCTAGTCCTGGTGGCTACGGAATTACCAGCAGTGCCCGGAGCAGTCTTAGCAGCAGAACCTGGAGCAGTTCCAGCAGAAGAAGCAGGGCAGACTACAAAAGAAAGTCATCAGAATACCAAACAAAGATATTAAAACAAAAGCCTTCAAATGGAAACAAAGGTTCCTCGTGAGAAGCAGCAGGGTTGAAAACCCAAGGATGATATCCATCATACTTCTCAGGTAAGGAAAGAGCTGTACAGGAGACGTGGGGATCTGCGGAAGTAAAACCATAGGCCCAAGGACCCACCACACAAAGAGGAGTACGATCCCAGCGATCATCATGGTCAAGACAGATGCGGCCAGACTTTGGAAAAGGTAGCCTAGCAGAATAAGGGATAACAGTCAAACCAGTCTTATCGATCTCCTCCAGCAGACGAAGGCTGTTACCTTCCCTGATTTTCTTAGCAGTAACATGGATACGACGAGGGCCTATACTCCAAGGATGAAGATTGCTCTTCTGAATAACATCAGCGTATGTAGCATTGAAGTTGGAGGGGGTATAATCCTCCTGCTTAGACCTTTCGTCAGCAAAAGGGTCATAAGACTTCAAAGTGGTCTTTCCCTTACTACGGTACCAACTCTCACGAAGGGCACGCCAGTAGTTACCAGTATATTGCATAACTCCTCAGACCTGAGTTTTGTTCACCGGGTCATCCCTGGTAGACAAAACGTCATATTAGAAGGGATCCTTTCTACTGAACAAAGGGAGGAGCATACCTGCAGCCAACTGACCAACACTAATCAGGAGGTTATTCCCATCATAAGGAAAACTCCGGATCAGGGATTCGGTGAGCACATCGGGGCCATTGAAAAAGAAGATCTCGAACTTGTGGAGGCGGAAAGACTTGGTGATCTCAGTAAGGGACAGATGGGCGTAGCTATCTTTGTCATGAAGTGTCAGCCTTTGAAGTTCATAATGAGGAGGAAGAGGTGGAAGATCCTCAACAACAACTTCTTCTACCTCTGGGTCCGCAACAGCCTCAGGGACAACATCCATCTCAGTACCAGCAGGTACCTCAGTGCCAGCAGGTACCTCAGTGTCCTCAGGGGGTGGAGACGGCGTAGCATCAGGATGGTCCATCAGCGGAGGAGGGTCAGTAGACGAAGAGGTTTTTTGCCCCTTACGCGTAGGCTTTTTCGGAAGCCTCATAATTCCTAACACCAGCAGGAAGAATGGCTCATCAACAATGGCAGACTGAAAATCACAGTCGACTTAAAAGAAAATTTGGGGCAAAAACAAGCATACTTTGGGCATGGGTTTTACTAAACCAACCAAGGGAAGCGGTTTAAACTCGTCACGAGGCAAAATCAAAGATCATTCATCACCATAAGCAAAGTTGCAGACAAGAAACAATCATGGCAGACTCAACATCAAAATACGAAATGGGATCAAACCCAAGTTCTCATACAACTTGAACGAGTGAAAGAGAACTAGGATTCTCACATGTAAGTACAACAACGACATCAACAATCTCCTAGTAAAAAAAGGAAAGACAGGATCGAGTATGGAGAAATGTGAGAACAACAGTAAAGAGCAAGTGCCACTTGCTTGTGCAATCAAATGTTGAACCAGAGCCTTGAAGAATCGAAAGGGAGATGGAGCAGTTAGCAGCAAAATAAAAATCTCTATGAAAGAGAAGGAGAGAGACAGTTCGGAAAAAAAGAAAAGGAGTTAATGAAAATTCCTTCTCTTTATTCTCTTCTTATAGGCGGCTGGAGAATCCAAAATTTGGATGTCCCGAAATTCAAGGGGAAGTTATTGCATGAAAGGACATGTAGAGACCACCTAATCGGTACGTGCAAAAATGGCGGCGTAACGGAAGTTTTCTTCCAATCCTACCAAACGGTAGAATATGAAAGAAAAGGGGCAAACTGTGAGTACCAATATTCTGCGGAGCACGTGTCACGATCTTAGTGGACGCATACAAGATAACTGTGTATCCCTCGCTATGCAGAGAAACTCAAGTGACAAAGGATACCTTCGCATATCTACTTTATCTCGTCCCAAGAAAGGATGCCTCGACGGCTGAGATGAGAAGAGTAAAATCCTAGTCTATAAGGAGGCAGCTGGCGAAGGGACAAAGGTAGATGGCATATCTAATCAGCATTAAATGCACAAATCTCTTATCTACACGCATAATCAAGGCACGTGGAGAGAGACGATGTGGCAGAACCCGATTGGCAGAGGCTGGCGGTGAACGAAGGTACAACCTATACTAAGGTTGGGAAGTTCTCGAAGGAACGTGGGTCAGCTGAGGTGGCAGGGTTCGACTGGATAAAACATGCAGAGAACGAAGGTACCATTTGTACGAAAGGTAAATCAGCAAACGACGGACCCAGAGGCAGCAAAGATATACCTGCAGCAGAAGGGGCTATAAATACCAAGCCTCACCAACAAACAAAGGCCACTCAATATCTATGAGAGAATATATAGTCTTAAGCTTATACCTCTTTAATGTTTAGAACTTAAGTATTTACCTCAACTTTATTTCTCTCTATTACTTTGGGAAGCATTTAAGATCTTTATAACCACCATAACTTAATACAAAACAATCACTCATTACCCCGTGGACGTAGATGAAAGTCGAACCACGTAATCTCTTGTGTCTCATGATAACTTAGCAACGTTTATATTATCTTTGCATTCTTAGTTGTTATTGTGATCTTGAGTACCCTTTATTACTTAGCACTATCAGTTCAACAGAAGCATCATTACTACTTAGTATTTGATTCTCTGAGATGTACACGTTACGTAGACTACGGGAAAACGAGTAGTCACATTTATAAACTCCTTGATGAATGCATTTAGCTCCGGCTATATGATTGCATCTAAACAAATTTGAAATGTGGTTCTCTTTTGGTCATAAATTATCTCTACGGAAATTTCATTAGGATCCCACTAGTTTTCTTACCTTTGCCAATTTATATTGACAGTTCACACTATAAATACACATGCTTTATGGATCATTATATAAGGGGGTAGTTTTTGTTAGAGCACTGCTTGGTCGAACTCGCAAACGTTGCTATCTCAAGCTTGTTTGTCAATGTTAGTGATCAAAACTATAAGTCTTGATTTCTAGTCTACTTATAGTGATGTCTCGGACTAGGATATATTGTGTAGTTGAGCATTAGACTTCACGTCGTTCATCAGTTGAAGACGAAGAACTACTAAGGTAAGATTGTGGAACTTCATCAACAAAAGGTATGTGGAGACTAAAACTCGTCTGTCACTCGGAAAGTTTATTTCTACTCTATCTCCTATATTGAGACATAAGTCGTATTACTATATGGTTTTCGTTTATGCACATTTGAGATTTCGAGATGAGTTTAACTCGCTTACATATTTATCGAAATATGTGTTGGTAATCTTTCGCTTCAACCAAGTTCATCTTATATTCTTGAAGAAAGTCAAAAGATGATCATGTGAAAATCGCCGAGTAACATCTTACATGGTTTGTGTGACACAATCATTTGGTGTAGACTTGGAATGTTTCGTTATGATTATTTCAATAACTTGAAAATTGCTTTGATGCTAATAGTGTGTGAAAATGGCTATTGTCATCCTCTAAGAAAGTTTCAATGTTTGAAATAGAGTTTAGAACACTTAACCAACATTGGACTATAAACATGTTATGCACTCCTGCATATATGTGATCCATGTCTGGGAACCATAGTATGCATACCCGTATGCGTACCTGTTGGTTTGAGAAGTCCGGGAACCTAAGTACGCGTACCCATACGCATACTGGCGTAAGGTTCATGTCCGGAAAATTCTGCTGGGTTTGGAGGTATGCGTACCCGTTAGCATACTGGCGAAAACCAAACTTGGTCCGGCTATTCATGTATACGTACCCGTTTGCATACTTGAGTGGATAATGT